>NW_018128003.1:683780-686223 GCF_001952655.1 Monopterus albus
CGTCCCATCATGGCGACTATGTTGACGAATCACCGTAATGGGCGGCGGTGGCTCATGCAGCATCAAAGTGTATATATCTATGGTCAATAGTAACAAAGCATTTAGGTGTGGTGATGGCAGTTAGCAAGCATTTAACAAACAGGATCAGAAACCCATTAGTATGATGAGTTAGTGGGAACCATAGTAGACAGCTTCAACTAATCCTTTGTTACTATCTGGTTTTATCAAGCAATACAAAAAGCATTCACAAAAAAGAAAAGGGGTATAAAGCTGGTCCAGTGTTCCACCACCTCTTCAGGGTGGTGGAGGGTTCATGGGAGTTTGCCCAACCAGTCCACATCTGTTTCGTGGATCTGGAGAAGGCATTCGACCGTGTCCCTCCCTGTGGAGGGTGCTCCGGGAGTACGGGGTCCGGGGCCCTTTGCTAAGGGCTGTCCGGTCCCTGTACGACCGGAGCAGGAGCTTGGTTCGCATTGCTGGCAGTAAGTCAGACTTGTTTCCGGTGCATGCTGGACTCCGGCAGGGCTGCCCTTTGTCACCGGTTCTGTTCATTATTTTTATGGACAGAATTTCTAGGTGCAGCCAGGGGCCGGAGGATGTCCGGTTTGGGGACATACAGGATCTCGTCTCGGCTTTTTGCAGACGACGTTGTCCTGTTGGCTCCATCAAACCAGGACCTCCAGCGTGCACTGGGGCGGTTTGCAGCCGAGTGTGAAGCGGCAGCTTTGGATGTTTTTCTTGTGTTGATTTTATTTTGTGTGTTTTTATCTTGTGTCCATTTTAATGTTTTTATTCTTTTAGATATTTCGGTTTTCCATTGCTCTGTGAAGCAGTTTATAATTACTGTTTTGAAAAGTGCTATAGAAATAAAGTTATCACCATTGTTAAAGTTATTATTATTAGTGTCATCAAAAACTAAAAAGAAGAAGTATTGTATGCCATGTGGCGAAGAAGGAGCTGAGCTGTAAGGCGAAGCTCTCGATTTACTGGTCAATCTACGTTCCGACTCTCATCTATGGTCATGAGCTTTGGGTCATGACCGAAAGGGCAAGATCCCGGATACAGGCGGCCGAAATGAGCTTCCTCTGCAGGGCGGCCGGGCGCACCCTTAGAGATAGGGTGAGGAGCTCGTTCAATTCCCGGCTTGTCCAGTCAACATGTTGAAGTGTTCCTTTGTCCCCGGCGATAACACCGGTGTGTGAACATTTGTGTGTGCGAATGGGGGAATGGCTGAGTAGTGTAAAAGCGCTTTGAGTGTGCTGTAAAGCGTAGAAAAGTGCTATACAAGTTGCTGATTTACTTTTTATGTTAAGTTCATTTGGGCTATGAAATGTCAGAAAATAGTGAAAATGCCCATGTCACAGTGACATTGTTTTGTACAAAGCCCAAAGTTAATTTTCCTTGATAGAGTTGTTATTCATCTCAAGGAGAAATTCCTGTTACAAGTCACACAAAACAGAGGCAGGAAACATGCACAGCTATGTGAAATGTCATAAAAAGACAAAGGCAGTAAATTATGACATTTGAGAAACTGCAACCTATAGCATTCTTTTTTCTCTAAGTGATTATCAGGTGAGTATCACTGTTTTCTGGTAATCAGCAAATTAATCACAATCTTTCAGCGCTCGAGCAGAGCAAAAGATTTACTCCCCACCTCCCCCTGGAATATTAAATCTGCCTGCATGGGGCCTAGAAGGATACAACACAATAACTTTCCTATGAGCAGGATATGCAGTACCTGCAAGCTTCGTGCTGTACCCACAGTTTACCAACACTAAAGCTTTAACTTTACAGTTCTACAAATGACTGAAAGCTACTAATGTATCACAGTGCCGATACCTCCAGCTAATGGAAACTGCCCCAAACACTGTCTTGCACATAAAAGACGAGCAAGGCCACTGAGATTTTTCAAGCTCATGTTATGCTCAGTTCACATCTCTGTGCCTGAGCGAGGATGGCGTTTGTCATGAAGACAGGGGAAAACATCTGGAGTGCCATTTATTTTAATAATTCATGGTTTCTGACTTCATAATCAACCCCAACCCAGTCAGTCACTAAACTTGTAGCTTCCTTTCCAAATGGAATCCTGTGTGAGTAATCTGCCAGACATGTGTTGAGAGTACACAGAGATATTGCACTACATGCAGCAGCTAGTTTACATTTCCAGTTGTCTGTATTTGATGAGTTGCCTCCCTTCTGCTTTGCCTCTGCGTGAATTGATTCTCCATTTGCTCAGATGAGAGGGAGGGAACTGTTTGTGTCGTTTGTCTTACCACATCTTTCCTTTTTTTAAGAGAAGTATCGGTGTATGTGTTCAGTGGCAGAGGTGTAATGTTTTGAGATATACTGACACCACTGCTTGTAGGGCTGCATAATACAGAGAAAATATGCAATGTGTGATACATTCTGATGGCAACATAAGATACAAGTAAAAAAAAAAAAA
>NW_018128003.1:686301-697999 GCF_001952655.1 Monopterus albus
CAGTCACAAGTTAATAAATCAATTAGTTGGACAAAATCCACCATTTTAATAATCAGTTAATTGTATTTTGTTTTACTAGCATAATGCCAAACATTCAGTGGTTCCAGCTTCTCATTTGATGATTGTCTGTGTTTCTTCTTTTTAATTACATCACTGCAAATTGGATATATTTGGGTTTAAGGCAGTTAGTTGGACCAAAGAAGTCATTATCCTGAACTTTGGAACCTGTGACAGGCATTTTGTCTCTATTTTCATTTCATTTTTTTTTACAGTTGATCAGTTAATTGAGAATAATAAAAACATCTGGATGAAAATAGCCACAGAAACTGTAATACAGCCTTTATCCTATGTGCCTCTGCCTTTTCACACTCTCTCTTTATTGTGAAGCAGCTGCAAGAGTGAAAACATTGCAAAGGAGAAACAGTATTTATGGTATTACAGCTCTGATGATGTACAGAAAGCAGGCATGAAATGTCTCCTGTCTTAGGCCCAAGCTATGTGTTTCATGTCAGACATGCACACATGCCTATTACATGTCATATGACCATTGCAGGTGTTTGTTGTGGTGCCCCCGGGCTGTGACAGAAATCTTTTACCCGGGCAAGAAGTGAGGCACCCTACTGTGACCTTTGGCTGTATTATTTCTCTGTCTCTTCCTTGTATCTCCTGTCTTGATCGTATCTCCCAGCTCTGCTCTGCATGCTGCCCACGCTACAACACTTGTTTGCTCCTCAACCACAGTTATTTTTTTCCCCTCACCTCCTCTCTCTCTTTTAAAAGAATAGAGAAATGTAGCAGGACTTGTGCAGAGGTAAACAATGTGGCTGTGTCTGTCAGCTCTTGGCTGTGAGAGAATGATTAAGGAGCCTGACATAAACACGACTCTGTGATGATGAGCTTATTTGTGGATTTGTTGCTTTATTCAATGTTTAATAACGTGGTAGCTGAAAGCTCTCAGGGGATGATTTATCACAACTATAAGGGGGATAGAAATGAGGGACACTGTTATCCCAGCCTTATCCTGACAACATATTTTTTAAATATGCAGAGCATAGTTAATTGTGATAAATAGCTGTGTAAGCAGAGCTGGTGACAGGATGGCTGGCGAGCCTGCTGCTGGGGCCACCCTGCTTTCCGATCCAGCAATCAGCTGTTTGTCAGAGCGGTATGAGGATAGTGAGGAGGTAATTAAGCTTGGCTGAGCAGTGACCGGGGGGGGGGCAGCTTTCTGTTCAAGCTCTCCCGGATCTCTACAGGGGCCCCGGCTGTACATTTGCGTGGTCTCTCGGAGTGAGCCAGGCTCCCAGCAGTGGGCCTACTGCAGGCATGACACTTACTGATACAGCATCTCAAAGCACTCAGCACTCCACCAAATTAGCTCACATCTCAATTCCACCTATTTTCCCAATGTGGGTTTGTGTTTTTTTTTTTTTTAATTTTATTTTTTTAATGTGTGCTTGGTTTCATGCTGTGCATGTACAGTGTGAGTGGTTGGAAGCACAGAGTGCCAGCTGTGGTGTTAAAACCTGCCTGCAGCAGAGGAGGATTGTGTAGAGCTGTGGGGGGTGGAGCAGATTACCGTTAGGATTTCAGCCTAGAGAGTTGTTAACAAAACACACACATACATACACAAATCCTCACAGTATGAAAAGAGATTAGTCCCTACAGGGACTGCACCATAAATTTGAGTTTCTCAAGCTTACGCTAAAATATCTGGATTTGAAAGCACAAAAAAAAGTTTTTAAAATGTATTTAACGTGGACTGGAATTTATACTGTGGCCATTGAAAATTTATTTTTGCGCTGTTTGAAATGTCATTTACTTAATGAAATATGATGATTGAGAAGCCTGCACATTGCCTGAGAGGCAAAAGGCTAAAACCTAGGGGTGTAACGATCCAGTGATCTGGAGTCATACATCAATCAAAAACCCCGCAGTCTGATGACATTGATGCAAAATGTAAACGAATGAAAATGAGGTGTGTCCAGGTAATTTTGGGCACATCGGTAATATGAAGGCACACAAAGTGACTGCTAGTTATTGGGCGCTTTGACCGTATTGTGATGTGTGACTGTCTAGGTGTGTGCACAATGCTCGTGCATTGTGCTTGTCATACCCTGAGACTTGCTGTGCAGGACATGCAAAACTTAAACATAAGAAGATGACATTGTGTTCATTGAATGTTGTGCACACAATATGTGAATACCATTTTAGTTTATCCAACTCCCAAGTACGCCAGTGCAGCAGCTAGAATAAGTCCCGATACAGTATAATCACTACACAGGTTTTGGCCATTGTACAGTGCCATTCCTGGCAACCTCTCCATGACGTCAAGACTTGAGGATCCTGCACACAGTTGCTGTAATTTTCTGGTGTCCACCAAGAAATAGTGTGAACATGTAACTGCCTCTAAAACCACAAACTGCAGTTTCTACATTCTGTTCAGGCACCATCACTTAAACCCAGAAGATTTAGTTAAGGCAGCTTTTAAAGTTGTTTGTAGGTATATTTTTACTTACAGTTTCTCCTTCACAATAATTTTCTTGGCTCATTCATGGTTAGAAATACACCTGATGCTTGTATTTCTCAAGATGTCAATATACTACCTTAAATGTACTGTAATAATAATTTTGAGCACATAGGCATTGCAATATAATTTGATTTTTTTATTTTATTTTTGTTTAAGTCAGCAGCAGTACAAGTATGACAAACTCTAATTAATTTAGCAAGTTCCATCTTGTATGGTGCTAATCTCATTTCATACCACATGCACACATTGATGGGAGAAGTACTCAGATCCCTTAAGTGAAAGTAGCAATTCCAGAGTGTAAAAATACCCTGTTACAAGTAAAAGTCCTGCATTCAAAACGTTATTTATTCAAAGGTACAATATTTTACCAAAACATACTTAAAGTACTAAAAGTAAGAGTGCTCCTTATGCAGAATGGCACACTTAACATAATGTATATCATTTTATTATAATTACTGTACTGATGCATTATTTTGTACATCATATTTAATGTTACAGTTGGTAAAGGGGGAGTTAGTTTTAAGAAGCTTATAATTTGAAATACTTGACATACTGCCGGGCAGCTGTTGAGATCAATAGTCTTATGATGTGTTTTTTTGTATTAATCTGGTTCTGTAAAGTAACTAGTAAATAAAGTTATAACATAAATATTGTGGAGTAAAACGTACATTTGCCTTTAAAATGTAATGAAGTCGAAGTATGAAGAAATTGAAAGTACTTAAAATACAGATACCTCAAAATTGTACTTGAGTAAATGTACTTGGTTACTTTCCACCATTCCACTCAGTAGATGTATATCACATCATGTCAGTAACCTACTAGAACAGTTTTTAATACTTATCATCAGGCTATCTATACTAGGAAGGAAAATGTGAACAGAGTTATCAATGTCTTACCAGATGAGAGTTGAGGACTCTTTTTTTTTTTTTTTTGGCAGCTAAGGAGATCTTCATATGCAAGTCAAGTCAACATTAGACAGACTTGCTGAGAGCCGGACTGTGTTTTCAGGCTGCTTGACACATACTTGGTCTCCTTCATGCGGATCAAACTCTTGTCAGTGTAAACACTGTTCACTTTCTTTTGCCAGTTTCTAAACTTTATTTGACCTTCCTTGCCATTTTGCTTCTGTATCACCTGCCTCCAGCCTGGTCCACCTATTTATTTGGTCTGTTAGAATGTCTGCCCCTGCATTTATTTGTTGCTTTTTGTAATTTGCTTTCAGTGGTAAACTGTGTACTGGATTTGCAATATCTCTGCTTTCGCTGTCATCAAGTTGAAGTACCATCAGGGTGTGCTGTTGAAGACATACAGTATAGTTGTTATTTTAAACATTGAATTGAATCCTGGTGAGTTTTGTTTTGTTTTCCATTTCCATTCATGCTTCAGTCCTTCATCCAGTTCCAACCCAGCTCCAGTTCTTCACTTCAATCACTCAGCTTTTTACTTTTTGCTGCAGACCTGCCTTGTGCAGATGAAAGCAGGCTGGCTCCTCAGGGGCAGTCTGCTGTATACTGGATGGATGACAGGCTGGCTAGCTTGTGCCTGCTTGTGTGGCTATACGGATGACTAGAGGGCTGAAAGTGTGGAAATAAAGATGACTGACTTTTGCAGGATCAAAAACCAGGAAAGAATGAAAATGACAATGGAAGTTTACAAGATGCCAGGAACAATAAGAAGGAACTGGCACATTTTTTGTTCATATATATTTTCTTGATAAGTTGCTCAGTAATCAGTTGGGAATGAGTCCACCTACTGCCCTGTATAAGCACTATGGCTGATTTGTTGAGGGTATACTGTAAGTGGGCAATTTCTTTGCATATTGTTATTTATTTCAGTTTTTGAAGCAATTTATTTTAGAAATGCAAATGAAAAGGTTAGTGCATAAAGAAAAAGGGGAGATATACGAAACAGGCCCCATTGTGCTACTACTGTATACAGTCTATATTTTTAACTGATGCCCGCTAGGTGAGATATCAGAAATCCCCAATTTGTGGATGAGACAACTGAACTCTGAAGCTGAAGAAAATAATGTAAAGAAAACTTTAATGCTGACCAACACGGAAAGCTGAAGCCACCACAAGCAGCAAAAACATAATGATTATTAAACAGTCTTCTGGCAGGGCCATTATCACTTTTAACAGTGGTAAATCATGCACATTTAGGGCATATGCAGTTTGTATTAGGGCTCCATGGTGCTGCAAGAGTTTTGTTTAGGGTGCTGTGTTTGAACAGACATCGTTCCTCATCTGTTAATTTACTACACCACTGCTAGAAACACACACGTACTGTATATCCTTCTTTTGGTCACTTTCCGGGAAACTACATAGAATTGCATTCAAATCTGGGAGACTTACTGATCCCCGACTTTAATCATAACTAGTACTTGCCTGACCCTAACCCTACACGGTATCAATTTTGTAAATTCAGAGCATCTTGTCCTCATGAGGGAGGCAAATCCCCACTGAGATGGTGTGTTCCCAGTTTTTGGTCCCTGCAAGTATAGAAAAGCAAGGACACACATGGACAAGGAGCTAATGCTAGCTAGTTCTAGTAGCTTTCTGAACAAATGTCACTATAGAGTTTAGTGATGGCAAAAACAAACCAGTAATGAGAAACATGGTAGTGCTTGTAGAGCAGCTTAAGGCCCTCAGATTCCAGAACACAGCAGTGTGGTGACATTAGGTCACAAATGGTCCATCTCAGCTACCTGTAACAGGTAACTGTTACAATTGTTAACCTGCCTTTTTATTTGTTTTTTGTTTAATTTATTTTGTGTTGTAATTTGATTTTCTTCATTTTTCCTCTGTGTACTGCACTGTAACTCTACTTGGAGTTCTTTATGATTATCCAGTTGGCATATTGTAGGCCCTTGCCTTAAGATGTGAGGGTACAACTACTCAGCAGTAGTATTAAGACTGGGATCAGCCAGAGAAAAAGAAATCCCACCTGCTGGGTATGTGGATGGAGGGATGATGGAAAATGTGAGTCCTGTCAGCGATATCTTTCCTGAGGAAGGAATCAAAGAGCTGTGATGGCTTTTATCTTTTGTGTCACCTGCCAGCTTGTTGTCTCTCCACTTTTTGTTGGCTTAGTTAATTGGCTGCAACTGATGCCAGCAAACTTTGATGTGTTAGTCTTCTCTTCTTGTACCTTTTTAATGTACCTTCACTGTAACTAGAGCCCTGGAGCCTAAGATGTTGCTGTGTAAACAGCTGGCTGTACAGTACATGGAGAAGCTCTTTGATTATGGCTAAATTAAGCTTAGTCTCTATACTGTTAAGTGGTCATTGGTATTAAAACTGACTTTTAAACCTGTAGATTCTAGCAGGAAGCATTAAGTGGTCATTGGTATTAAAACTGAGTTTTAAACCTGTAGATTCTAGCAGGAAGAAGATGATGAAAGTTCTGAAACTGGGCACCATCCCCAGATTTGCTGCTTTTATTTATACATACAGTATTGCTCAAAATAATAGCAGTACAATATGACTAACCAGAATAATCCAGGTTTTTAGTATATTTTTTATTGCTACATGTCAAACAAGTTACCAGTAGGTGCAGTTGATTCTCAGAAGGCAAACAAGACCCAGCATTCATGATATGCACGCTCTTAAGGCTGTGCAATTGGGCAATTAGTTGAAAGGGGTGTGTTCAAAAAAATAGCAGTGTCTGCCGTTGACTGTACAAGCACAAAACTATTTTGTACAAACGTTTTTGTTTCTAGGATTTAGCAATCCTGTGAATCACTAAACTAATATTTAGTTGTATGACCACAGTTTTTTATAACTGCTTCACATCTGTGTGGCATGGAGTCAACCAACTTGTGGCACCTTTCAGCTGTTATTCCACTCCATGATTCTTTAACAACATTCCACAATTCATTTACATTTCTTGGTTTTGCTTCAGAAACAGCATTTTTGATATCACCCCACAAGTTCTCGATTGGATTAAGGTCCGGGGATTGGGCTGGCCACTCCATAACATTAATTTTGTTGGTTTGGAACCAAGACTTTGCTCGTTTACTAGTGTGTTTGGGGTCATTGTCTTGTTGAAACAACCATTTCAAGGGCATGTCCTCTTCAGCATAAGGCAACATGACCTCTTCAAGTATTTTGACATATGCAAACTGATCCATGATCCCTGGTATGCGATAAATAGGCCCAACACCATAGTAGGAGAAACATGCCCATATCATGATGCTTGCACCACCATGCTTCACTGTCTTCACTGTGTACTGTGGCTTGAATTCAGAGTTTGGGGGTCATCTCACAAACTGTCTGTGGCCCTTGGACCCAAAAAGAACAATTTTACTCTCATCAGTCCACAAAATGTTCCTCCATTTCTCTTTAGGCCAGTTGATGTGTTCTTTGGCAAATTGTAACCTCTTCTGCACGTGCCTTTTTTTTAACAGAGGGACTTTGCGGGGGATTCTTGAAAATAGATTAGCTTCACACAGACGTCTTCTAACTGTCACAGTACTTACAGGTAACTCCAGACTGTCTTTGATCATCCTGGAGCTGATCATTGGCTGGGCCTTTGCCATTCTGGTTATTCTTCGATCCATTTTGATGGTTGTCTTCCGTTTTCTTCCACGTCTCTCTGGTTTTGCTCTCCATTTCATTTGTTTATTTTTAAAGTGGCCAGAAAAATATATCATCCAAGTTGCAACACAACCTATAGTTATTTTAAGACAGGTCACTGTATTGTTTGTCCATACTGAATACATCATTCAAATAGTCACAGTGTAGGTTGGAAAAATTATGTGAAGCCCTAAACTAACCTGGAGATCAATCTCTGAAACACGATTGGAGCTGTGGGTTAGAAGTACTTCTGAGTTTGTTACTCACAAGAAGCATCTGCTGATGTGAGCCATGCCTTACAAAAACCAATCTCAGAGCACATTAAGTCAAGAACTGCTGATTTGCATCAAAACAGAAAGTAATCTCAAAGAGTTTAGATATCCATGAGTCTGCAGTTGGACAGACCGTCTATAAATAAGAGTTTAGTTTTGTGGCCCCTCCCTTGAAGTGGGTGCAAGAGGGCTCCAAAGGCACAACACACAATAATTAATGAGGTCAAAAAAAGCCCATACAACAGCTACAGGCTTAGAGGAATCATTGGATCTGACTAACATGTGTTCAAGAGTCTACCATATGCAAATCATGGTGTCCATGGCAGGACATCACATCACACTCCATGCAACAGTATAGTGTAAAATAATGTACTGTAGATAATTTAAAGTCACAATGTGCGTATTTAATGCATGTTTAGCATTATCATCATGTCATATCACTCCACCTTATTCAGCAACCAATTACTGCAGCACTCCATACAAATTTAAGCACTGCACACAAAAGCAAATAGTACAAATCTGCTGGAGGAGATTTACAGTAATGTTCTTCTTAGTAAGTTGGAGAATTAAGGCTCATAGATATTTTACTTGTCAGTTGCTGCTGGACACTGGTTTTCTAGAAAACTCCACCCTGATTTACTTTGTGGCCTTAGCAAAAACTTGAGTGTAGTACTATAATGTGCTTATCAGGTGAGGCCGAGATCCACACAGTCCCAACTGGCTGTGTCTTTGGACCGAGGCTGAGCTCCTCTTTTTCACTGCCAGTTAAAGAGGCCATCTGTAAGACTCAGCCGAGCTGGGGGAGGACCCGCCAGACTCCTGATTAAAGTGATGAACTGTAAAATTGAGAGGGAGAGGGGGCAACAGCCGACCGCTGCCTGCTACACTGAGCTTCATCTTGTGTGCTTGGAGATGGACCTTCCTGCGTCATCCGTTTCCTCCTGTCACTGTAAATAGGCTTGCAGACAGAAACAAACCTGAGACTGCTGTACAGTGGAGACCGACCGTGTGCACTGCTTTAGTTCTGCTGCCATTCACTGTAGATTCATCATTTTTAGTGGATTGCTGTGGTGTGATCGCTTCTACAGTGTTTTTATTTTTTTTTAGCAGTCTTAAGTGCAGCAACATTTTTAAACAAGCACAAACAGACATTTGGTAATCTATCATCTTGCCACAGTCTGTGTGTGTATGTTGAGTTTAATACAAGCCCTTTGTCAGTCTGTCAAACAGCATCTCTCTGGCTCTTGCTGCAGACATCTACATGAAAGCAGACTGCAGTTCATTTGAGTTATGTTGAAAATATGCAACAAAAGTAAAAGTATTTTTTGAGGAATTTAAAGTATAAATTGATCATGTAAACTGTCCATGTATCATCCGATCATTCATTTGATTTAACCTGCATAAAGAACATGGATAAATGGTTGACATTTTTTTTGTAAAGGTGGAAAAAAAACAAACATTGTGTAATATTGACATGGATTAGCTTATTGTTAATAATAATTAACTAGAGCTTTGTTACAAAATGTATAAGCTACAGCAGTCATGGACTTTGACTTGGCCATTCTAACACCTGGATATGTTTATTTGTGAACCATTCCATTGTAGATTTTGCTTTATGTTTTGGATCATTGTCTTGTTGGAAGACAAATCTCCGTCCCAGTCTCAGGTCTTTTGCAGACTCCATCAGGTTTCCTTCCAGAATGGTCCTGTATTTGGCTCCATCCATCTTCCCATCAATTTTAACCATCTTCCCTGTCCCTGCTGAAGAAAAGCAGGCCCAAACCATGATGCTGCCACCACCATGTTTGACAGTGGGGATGGTGTGTTCAGGGTGATGAGCTGTGTTGCTTTTACGCCAAACATAACGTTTTGCATTGTTGCCAAAAAGTTCGATTTTGGTTTCATCTGACCAGAGCACCTTCTTCCACATGTTTGGTGTGTCTCCCAGGTGGCTTGTGGCAAACTTTAAACGACACTTTTTATGGATATCTTTAAGAAATGGCTTTCTTCTTGCCACTCTTCCATAAAGGCCAGCTTTGTGCAGTATACGACTGATTGTTGTCCTATGGACAGAGTCTCCCACCTCAGCTGTAGATCTCTGCAGTTAATCCCGAGTGATCATGGGCCTCTTGGCTGCCTCTCTGATCAGTCTTCTCCTTGTATGAGCTGAAAGTTTAGAGGGACGGTCAGGTCTTGGTAGATTTGCAGTGGTCTGATACTCCTTCCATTTCAATATTATTGCTTGCACAGTGCTCCTTGGGATGTTTAAAGCTTGGGAAATCTTTTTGTATCCAAATCCGGCTTTAAACTTCTCCACAACAGTATCTCGGACCTGCCTGGTGTGTTCCTTGTTCTTCATGATGCTCTCTGTGCTTTAAACGGACCTCTGAGACTATCACAGTGCAGGTGCATTTATATGGAGACTTGATTACACACAGGTGGATTCTATTTATCATCATTAGTTATTTAGGTCAACATTGGATCATTCAGAGATCCTCACTGCACTTCTGGAGAGAGTTTGCTGCACTGAAAGTAAAGGGGCTGAATAATTTTTCACGCCCAATTTTTCAGTTTTTTATTTGTTAAAAACGTTTGAAATATCCAATAAATTTCGTTCCACTTCATGATTGTGTCCCACTTGTTGTTGATTCTTCACAAAAAATTACAGTTTTATATCTTTATGTTTGAAGCCTGAAATGTGGCAAAAGGTCGCAAAGTTCAAGGGGGCCGAATACTTTCGCAAGGCACTGTGTGTGTGTGTGTATATATATAAAATAGCTATGTTGGTCCGCAAAACAAAATCACAAACAAATATAAACTCTTAAGTGAGAAGTACAATGTTGGACATGAGACACATTCTCTGGTTGTCTGCATGGAAGTCAAGTGTTTGTTGGACCCAACCACCACCTTCTAGTTTTTTAAATTATTATTAAAGGGTGGGTGGCCCTAAAATCTGATAGTATCTTCACGCTGTTAAACTAGGGCCAGTGTCTTTGTCTTGAAGGAGTGATCTAATGACACACTCTGGTCAGGGTAACCTGGGAGGTTGGGGAGAGTGTGACGCCATTAAGTGGTCCGTGACAGTGGGGAGGCTGGGTGTGAGGGCAGCCAGGCCACCATCATCCCTGCCCTGAGACAATCACAGGCTCCTCTTCACTAGACAGTCTGGCATATACAGCTAGGAGTGTGTACCCTGCTGGCAAGTGTTATTGAGACGTTTCATTTCTTGGACCCCCACCCGAGTTATGATTGTGGATTCAGTCTTCTGAGATAAGTGCACAGTCCCATGTTCATTGACTAGACTGTATGCTGTACGTATATAGACAGTTGAAACAATGATCAGCTGCTTTCTCATTGGCTACATGCCAATGTCCAAAGACAGTCTGTCACCAAGCAGAGAGTTCTGTGAGCAATTTAAAGACCCAACTGGTAAATATGACTAAACAATTAAATGCATTAGTATCCCTGTTTAAATCCTTAATGTTTTCACAAATGCATGTCCACTTCTTTGATATTATAGCATAATTTGTATAAGCTCTGCTAAATCTGTAAATAGTAATGTTGTGCCCGCCTGCATGCTTATACATCCAACAAGCTGCCAAGTCGGAGCAAGACGATAATCCACAAAATAAAAGGAATTCCAGCACACACAGGAGATGTCTACTTCATCTCTATTTATTAATAGTTCATGACTTCCTGATGATCTAGATGCCCCTTGTGTGTGGTGGAATTCCTTTTACTTTTGCATAATATCTGAAATATTTTCTGAACAAATACAGTACAAGCATAATGAGAAAGTACAAGAATATAATCTTTAGCAGTTTTTCCAGAGGTCAGACATTACTTTAGTGTGTACAGAGTTATTTAACTTATGGAAATGATGGACAAAATGTCAAATATAAGACTGCAACTTCAGATAAATTTGAATTTTTTAAAAGCAAACTACAAAACTGCAGCCAAGCACTCTGTCCAGAAGTGGTTAAATTTACCAAAGGAAAAATCTTTTCTTTTTTTTCCTATTTCTGTCACTCCTCAAGAGGACATTCTGTGTTAGTGTAAAGAAACATACATTTTTATGTAAATTTTCATTTTACGCTCAGTAGTTTGGTGTAGGAAGCCCACTGGCATCAGCTAATTACCCCCCCAACCCCACACCAAGCACAGACTCCCAGAAATGATGAGCTTTATTTTCAAAGTGTAAAGGTGTTACTTTGTGCTTTCCCCATGTGTGATTAGTGAACTTAATGTTATTCAGACCTTTGGCAAGTGCGGAGGGGGCAGGCAGCACATCACCTACAAAAACCGTTCACAAGCTCATG
>NW_018128003.1:698077-708377 GCF_001952655.1 Monopterus albus
AGCGGTTCATGCCCCGGCACACATCACAGAGAAAGTGCTGCAGCTCTTCAGGAGTAAAAGTGAGTTTACCTTCTTGGCCTCCATCCAGCAGAAGTCCTCCACATCAGGAGTCATATTCTCCATCCATGAGTCGGAACACAGGTAATCCATCCGTAATCCTCTTCATTTTGGCCTGCAGCTCCTTTTTCACCACAACTTTACTGTCACGGATTACTGCATGCTCTTATTTCAAATGAAATGCAGAGACAAATTCTCATCTTACTCATAGTTTGCAGATGGCTGTCGAAGAAGTGTGGTAAAGATCAGTATGAGATTACTCTGCTGCCGGTGTTAAGTCAGTGGGTGATGTGAGGTTGAATCGAATGGTGGAATAATGCAGCATTTCCTCCTGTAGGCTCAGGGCAGAAAGATAACCTTCCATGTATTGTGTCTTCTAGACGATTGAAGTGCAACGTAATACCAAGCTTGTTGATAATGTTAGGTTTTTATCAAAAAATGCTGCATAAAAAAACCCACAACATCCCTAACTAGCTGTAGCTGTTGATTACTAAGACACTTGGCTTTGTAACTGAGCTGCCATGAACAAGCAGGTACAGAAACAGGTACACATCTTTCTTTTTTTTCTCCTTCATAGTAACAATTTCAACATTTGTAATCTTTTCTTGGTGGTTTCATTGCATTGAGTTTGTTGGAATGGACTGTGATGGCTGGAGGACATCAGTGAGTGGCAGCAGCAAGCTCACCCTGGACCCCCTGAGGAACAGTACAACTGTGAATTATTGTTAAAGGGCAGGCCACATTGATTTTCCTCTATTCCTCTCAAGGTAAAAAGTCCTCAGTTCTGTAAAACATGCAGTGAAAGTTAAGGTGCGAGGGAGTATGTGAATATGCTTACTGCTATGCTGCCCTGAAAACTAGCTGCAGGTTATATAGATGTACTTCAACTTTGTATCCCTAAAATGAAAGCTGATGTTTATGCTGTGGAGTAGCTACACCATGGAAGCTGCTCAGTTTGTGAAAATAGCAAAAAAGTTTGAGCTCAAATATTCAAAGTTATTTCATTGCACACGAGTATTTAACAGCCTATTACCCAAAATGTTATGTGCAAAATTTATAAAGTGCTGACATTTAAACTACTAGAGTATAAACGGGTTTAGGTTACTTCTACACTTGAAAGCTTCAGCATTAAAATGTTACATGTGAATGCTTCATTAATAAGCTATTGTTGTAATATAGAATGGCAACATGTATCACGACAATAACATGGGCTGTTCTGAGCACATTTGTGATTTTGCCTCCATAGATAGGTAAACAACGGTATATGTACCGATGAAAAGAGATTTCTAACACTCTAAACAAAGCAGGTAGTTGAGAAACCCCAAATTTTAACTGGCATAATGCAGACATAGTAACTTCTCAAGCCTTAACAACAATTTTCTACAGGGGGTGGAGAGATACTTGGCAGGGTCCCCCAGAATGCTTTAGGGGGGAAACACCTGCCGGGATCCCCCAGAATGCCTGCCTGCATGGGATGTATTTAGTTCAGGGTTGGCAGGCATTGTTCAGTGTGTTCTGTGTGGTTGCCAGAGTGTAAGGGGAGAAATGAAAGGGAAAAAGGGAAAACACCAGTCTCCATCTCCTTCCTCAAGCTAGCCTAGGTTACAATATTTTCTTTCTTGTAATTTGGGTGAACTGACTCTTGTAACATTTGTAGATTTAATACAGATGGAATGTTTTCACATATTTTGACAAAATATAACAAAATAACCATCCAGTTATTTGATTTCCAAGACCTTTCATTTCCATCAAATATTTTGTATTGTTGAGGATCATAAAGGAGATATTGGGATTCAAATCTGGCTCAGCCAAGCTGTGGCAGGCTGAAGTTATTTCGAGATGAGCTATTGTGTGAGTAATGCTGCCACACTGAGTGTAATTAAATTTCTGAGATGGACGAAGGCTTTACCAGCCCAGTGCAGACTCTGCTCCATTGTGACCGAGGATTTGTTTTGAACTTCCGAATCCTCTCTGAAGGCCCTATTAGAGCCTTCGGCCAATGCCCATTCTGCCCCATTATAGCACAGGCCTCCCATTTAGCCAGCTAACAGAAAAAAAAATAGCTCCATCACTCCACTACATCCCATCATACTTTTTTTTTTCTCTGTCACTTCTTTACTTCCCCATTTTTCTGACAGTGCAATCAAACATCCTCTCTTCCCTCCCACCTCTTCTGCCAGCTCTGCTTTCCCAGTATGATAATATCCTTCTGTACTCCCTCCTTTCATCCTCTGCTTTCCTCTCCTCTTCCTGAAAGTGAAAACCTCTTTTGAATACAAGCATTTTTTTGGAACCAAAAGCAGAGTTTTTTTTAATTCTTCTTGTGCCTGGCAGTGGAGAATGGGGGGTTCACTGCTGCTCCACTAGACTGAATAGAACAAAAGGAGCTTATTTCTGCCTAGCCAGCAGTTTTCTGGATCTCTGTATCACTCACATTGTCAGCAAGTGGCTGTTCTGCAGCTCTGTGATGAAGTAACTCAAAGCCCAGTCTTTTCACTGCTGTTCCCACCTGAAAATTCAAACACCAAAGATGTTCATCCAGCTCCTCCACATGTTCTGTTCATCTGTCTGCCCCGTGTCACTCCACAGGTCTGTCTCTCTGTCTGTGCCTCAGTGAGCTGATGTCATTGTGTGAAGGGAGTTGAAAACACACACAAAGGTGAAAGAGAAGGTTTTGTTAAACTGGAATTTGTGATACAAGTTGGAGAATGGTGTTGAGTAGAATTGCCTTGGTACTTGGAATTGCCTTGGTACATTGCAGAAAAACATCCATCAAATGGACAAATGTTAAATGAAGCTGTGATCCAGGACTTTTATGTGGTATCATTTGAATCTCAGCTATCAAATGGAACTTAGACATTTCACTCTACAATCCTGGCCAGTAAAATGTTGCTATAACAGATTGGGCACCTTTTTATAGTTTTAAATTCCATCAGTTGCCATTCAAAAACATCTTGTTAAACTTGATAGTATTGCTCACAGCACCTGATTCTAACATATACCGTTCTTTATGTAACAACCATAAAAACAGGCTGAGTGATGTATACAGTAGGTACGAAGTACTATGATCAGTATATGTCTGAATTTTAACTTACTTTTTTTGATGTGTTTATCACCCACTGGCAGATGATCTGAAAATCCTTAAAATACTTGATGCTGTGCCAGGCTGCCTGGGCTGCCATACTCTGTGTCTGTTTATTTTATGTTTAAACTTGATCTACTGAATTTTTTGAATGTTGTTTTGCTATCAGATTTTGAATCAGACTTTGTACTGCATGTGAATGTTTGTAGCAGAAAACCTGGGGCACGGCTGAGGGATAAGCAGGGACCTTGAACTTCAGGCAAGCTTGTTTTCCACACCGCACACTCCATATTCTTTATTAGATTTCACATTAAGAAAAAATAATTAATACCATAATGTTGACAGTGTTTCCCACAGAATTGGATTCTACTTGTGGCGGTAGCTCACGGGAATTAGCCATTCTTACTAGCTTGCTAATAACATATTAGAAGGGTTGGATCTCTGTTATTGATAGCGTTATTTGAAAAAAAACACACACACACACACACACAGAGGAGAAGCATGACATCTATCATCATGGTTGTAGTGTGTTTATGTGTGAGAGAGAAATGCACGGAGGGACTGAGCAAGCACGTGTGCGACACGTGACACATTGAAATAAGTTTTTACCTTTTTGAAATCAATGTGTGGCAGTCGATGTTCATATTGTGGCAAGTCAGTGTTTGTGAAACACTGGCTGATTATCAATGATTCCTTCTTGTAACTCAGTCTTCTTTATAATTTCAGTGAACATTCTGTGGATATAGGATCCAGCATACACATAGCAACATTAGCATTCAGTTGGAGTCATGTTTGTGTCCACTCGATAAATGTTAAGTAAATCCAGGATTAGCTCTGCTTTAGGTCTGGTTTGGCTTCTACCAACTCCTCATAGGATATCCACCCACTTCCGATATCACTCATTCAGCATTCATTCTCCCTAGTTATGGTTCAGTAGGTCCATACTCACCTACTAGGAGGTTCAGTAGGTTATCACCTCACAGACCTTTACTGTCATACAGTATTTATGGAGGATTCATATAGTTGCTGGGCTTAGGTTGTAAAACTGTATGGTTAGATTTGGTCAAATCTTCTTCTTACATTTAGGGAAATATTGTGGCTTGGGTAAACACTATTATGGGCACACAACATGTTTGACCCTGATTTCAAACACGACTCAATTGTAGGAGAGTAGTGTTTTCTGATCTGTGCAGTGTGTAAAAGTGCCACTTTGATGACCTGATGGTCCCAGACAAAGTTACATGAGGTGATGGAACATTCGGCCTATATTGCTGCTACTTATTTCATGTCCTGGTAGGTATAGGAGGTGCCTCCTGAACCATAGTTCTGCCCATGATAACCAGTTATAATAAATTGAATGGTATGGCAACATTTGTATCTGCTAAAACATCTAGCTCTTTATCTCCCAGATGTTTCACCATTTTTTTTTTTAATCCCTGCTAGACACGAACTTTGTCTACAGTTAGGTGCTAGGCAGGCAGCTTATTTACTAAAGCTGTGAAGCTGTTGATCAGAGATGGACTGAACTGTACAGTTCATGTGCTGTAAGATCGTTTACATGAAAAATATCAAGTAGTGGAGCTTCAAGAAGGGAACTGAGCGGTTAGCTGTGCCACATAAAAGAAACACACTTGGGTAAATGGGTAAATTAAGCTTGTTATGTCAACATGGATCATTCAGGCAATGCAGTTCACAGGTAGATTGTAAAGGCACCCCGACTGGGCTGCATTTAACGGCTCTTACATGCTCAAAATAGTTTTGATGTCTGCATTTGGTCATCATTAGTGCCTCAATTTCTGTGAGATTGTCTTCGAAAACAAAGCTTGGCAGTGCAGCTCTACATCTGCTGAAGAAACCTACGGGGAAGGATCCTTGTACAGCATAAAGCCCACAGGAGTGGAAATTACTCATACAGCATGACAAAGCCTTTTTCCTGCTCACTAGCAACAAAAGGGCAATCTTAGACTCTCTCTGGCCCATGCTTCTGAGAAAGCTCTGCTGTTTATTGTTGGTTTGAATGACAGGATCCCCCTGAATCCCTTGAGATGGCCAGATCTCCTCCACCTGTCCAATGGTTTTCGGAGCCCAGAGAGACTCTCAACTGCCCCTTCTCCTTCTTATAAAGTAAAAAGCAAAATGGCTTTCTAGCAGAAAAATGCACCTCTAATCCCCCAAGGACAAATTACCTGTGGTTATAGAGGACATGCCATTTCTTCTTAAAATTGATTCAAATCCAGAGTTCCATTTAAACCAGTAGGTTCTATAAGTGTGTATCCAGATACTGTACGTTTATGGATGTACAGTACATTGAATGGTGTTTATTCTCTTTGGTACTTTGGATCTACCTCATTTTGCTTCATGTCTTAACACAAATTAAAGGTTTATGCATAAAAAAACTATGCATAATTGTTATCCTTTTCAGTACTTTGACTGTAGGTAAGAGTTTTTTAAAATTATATCCTAAAACAAAAACTCTCAACAACAAATAATTTCACTCTGAAGCAGTTTGTGTGACTGAAGAGAATAATGGAAGTCGGACAGTTTTTCTGTTTCAAGACATTTTACATTTTTTCCTTTCTCCTTGTAGGGCCAGGCTGTCATGGCCATTAAAGGGAACTATAAACAATTTAAAAGTTTGTTGTCCTACTGGCATTACAAAATCAGGAGAGTTATAAATTCATGTAAAGTTATTCCTGAGCAGTGCCTTTGAAATCTTGGCGAAACACCAATGTATATGTTTTCTTTACTCTTCTGGACCCAATAAATAAAGGACTGCACCTTATCTGGTCTCTCCATCAGCTGTTTAAACATGATGGCATCAATGCCTGGGTGGACCTCATCATCAAGAACCTGAGGTCATCTATCTCACACCATGCTTTACTGCCATTCTCATTCTGAACACATTCAGAACCAAGAATTAGAATTGATTTTCTCATCTTGATCCATATACATCAAGCTAGGCCCAGTTGTGCAAATTACACCTATCTACCATCACCCTCTGATATTATAGGAGCATCTGTGACTTCCATCAAGATGAAACAAAAGCACAGTGTGTCCTAACCAATCCCGGTCACAATTTCCAGGTCAGTAACTGAACATTATTGCGTTTTTTTTTTTTTTTTTTTCCCCTCCCCTGTCATGCCCCAGCCGTTAGATGAAACCAGTCAAATGAGCGACTTACCAGTGAAGGTCATCCATATTGGTTGTCAGGTGCCGTCCACAAAATAGCTGCATGACACCAGGGGTGAAGACAAAGGACAGGATGATATACAGCCAACTGAGCGATTCCCTTCCACAGCGTTTCTCTTACAGATGACTCTAGTGTATTTTGATGAAGACCACTTGTCACCTCATCAGCTTCTTCTCAGAGCGGTCACCATACTCCTGAGACCTTTCCACAGTCCACAATCTCCATCTCAGGAGACGTAACCTACAATCCTACAGCTCTAGCTGTTAGTCAGCGGTTTGAATCACTGTGCCTTCCAGTCTCACCAACACTTATTGTGGAAAAAATGGGGAGCGACATTGGCATTAGTACACTTATATCACCATTGGGATAACTCTCTTACTCATGAGTGGCTGTTGCTTTAAAACATTTAAACTGGATTAACTCTTTGTCTGCAGTATATCACATTACAAGTATTTTTGTAGCCTGTCTATAACAAACTTCATCTTGGTATCCCAACTAAATTCTTTTAGATTAAGCTTAAAGGCATAGATCTGGATTTTTATGACTACATTTTCTGACAGAGTTGGATAAAAAGCACTGGTTGGCATTGCTGCCTCACAGCAAGAAGGTTTCTTGTTTGAGCCCTGGCCAACCTGATGCTTAGGTTGACTGGCGACTCTAAATTCCTCGTAGGAGTGAGTGGGGGTGTGTGCGTTTGTCTGTCTCCAAGTGTCAGCCCTGTGATAGAGTGGTGACCTGTCCAGGGTGTACTCCTCCTCTCGCCCAATGTCAGCTGGGATTGCCTCCAGCCCCCCGTGACCCTTTTCACGAATACGCAGTATACATAATGGATGGATGGATTTAGTTTATATAAACCAGACACTGATTGTAAAAATACAGTATATTTAATAGGCATATGAGAAAAATCAGTTTTCATATTACTTAACAGAAAATGAATAAGCACAGATTATGAACTTTTGCTGCTCTAATAATCAGTTTCATCAACCCCCCACTCCCCCAAACATCAATTATTTTCTCACTGATCTGTAGTGGCATCTCGCCATACAGATATTTTTGTTTTTATTTGTCTACGTTTTGACATACAGTGCTGTGCAAAAACTTTTAGACCCTACTAATATGCTATAAAAAATGCCATGAATAATTTATATTTCCTGTCTAATTTAATACAAACAGAAAACATAAATTTAAACTAAATCTTTGACTTAAAAAAAAAAAAAGCATTTCTCCTCGGTACACTTCAGACACTTACTTGTACTTGACAGGTACACTGATACAAGCATCTAGAAGTTTCACAGTTCTGTGAATTTAAGCTGTCTCTGTCTTCTGTCTCTTAGTGTAATCCAAGACTGACTCCATGATGTTGAGATCGGGGCTCTGTAGTGGTCCGACCATCTGTTGCAGGACTCCTTGTGCTTGGTGTCTCTGAAGATTTGTTTCTAAAATAGTTCTTTATGGCTCTGGCTTTATGTTTGTTCTTGTTGTCATGCTGCAGAATGAATTTAGATCTGATTAAGTGCCTCTCTGATGGCTCTGTGAGAATAATCGAAATATCTAAAGTTCCTAAAATGTGTGCTTAATACTAGGCCAATATACTGTATGTATCTAGGATTTCTTCACCCTAATACAATAGAGATGAAACAAGTTTTGTTTATGGTGCTCACAACAAAGAGAATTTACACGCCATCTCTGTCCTCCATATGACTTTATTCATTGTGTGCTGGCTATTATTTAGTGTTGGTATTACTCATAAGTGTTGAGACTATCCAGTTTGTGTACATATACATTTAACCCATTTCCTATAATTAGAAGCCATTACTATATCTGCTCTTCTGTCCTGCTCCCTGTAACATAGCTATTGAGTAAAAACCTAAACAAATGATTTTGCCATTATGGGATTACATTTACACGCTCATACATTAAATTTTTTTTCAAATGTATTCTTGATATGCAAACATGATTTTTTTTTTTTTTTAAGCTGTGGAAACCTGCATAAGGGGCCTGTTGGATCCATTCAGTTGTCATTAGAAAAGCAGTTTTACAAAAATGCCGGCTATGAAAAGAAAGCCTTTAAAATGGTGAATGTTAAATTGGCTCATACAGAGAAGCACCAAAAGAGACGTGGGATTTTTGGTGTTTTTCAGGCTGCACTGATTATTACAAATTGCCTGCCAATAAATTATTCCCCTTCATTAAATATGCTGTAATGCGGGGATACGGTGGCTACCACTAAATGCTCCATAAAATAAATGCTCTTTTTGAAGTGGAGTTATGCCACTAATGATTATTTCATGAGGATCAGGATAACGGTGTTTCTGCTTGTTCAGTGACTCCAGGCCTCGCAAATGCCCACAGAGGCTGCTGTCAGTGGGAGAGGTAAAGCTGGAGGGCTTGCATTCTCTCTTTATTCCATACTTGATGCAAATGATTCTTCTCCAGCTGTCAGCTCTCCTGCAGCATGATGGAGACGAGCTGTCAGAACAGTGCCCAGTTCAGGGCAGAGTGATGTATTCGTTTAAGTTCAGAGTGATGACATGCTGTACGAAGACAGACAACCTGGCCGGCCATTCCCATACTGACTCTACTGCACCTTTCTCTCTCTCTCTCTCTCTCTCTCTCTCTCACACACACACACACACACACACACACACACACACACACACACACACACACACACACACACACACACACACACACAAGTAAGAAAAAAAAAACCACCACCCCCCCCCCCACCCCCCCCCCCACACAAGTAGCCACTGTTTGGACCATGCAAATGCAATTTAATGTTGTAGGAAAAACATTTCCCTGTGATGCTTGTTAATTTACTGAGTGATAATTGTTTTAGTAATACCATAGCCTGCTGTGTAGGGGGCTGATGGGTCATCATTAGCACTGTGGAAATGTTGGATCTCCTTGAGCTGAACCCTCTGAGACCGCACATATTGAACGCCCCCTTCTCTCATTTCCTTTGCCATTTTTGTTTTCTTGGTTGTAACAATTAATTTGCTCATCTTTCTTCTCAGCATAGAGACATGTATTAAGCATTCAGTAGTGAATGTGCACATTACTGTGTATAAAATGCATTTAGAGAAATAAAATTACATCTAAAAGCCATGTTTCCCACTTGTGAAATGTATTTCCCTTACAAAATGTCACTAGTAAAATATCCAAAAACAAGTGCTGTCAATCGATAAAAATATTTAATCTGATGAATGTCCATAGTTAACTTGCAGTTAATCGGACTTTTTAAAAACTCTGTTCTAAGCAGTGGTGGAAAGTAGCTAAGTACATTTACTCGAATGCTATGCTTAATCACAATTGTGAGTTATCTGTACTTGAGCATTTTAATCCATTACTTCATACTTTGCTTCTAAAATGTAGTGAAGTCAAATGTAATGCTTTCATTCCACTATAATTTTAATTACTAGTTTTCAGAACAAGATTAATAAAAAAATACAGTACAATTTTATAACACCTCAGTGATCTATGGTGGAAAATTCACATGCTACCTAGCATTGATTGAGATTAAATGCATAAGCCAGCTAAACCTAGCGCCCCTTTTACCAGCAGCTACAACTTTAAACGTGATGTACACAATAATGCATCAGTAATTATAATACAAAAATTTAAGGGATTTGCCATTCTGGATAATAAGTACTTTGTTTTGTTGCCAATCCTTTTTGTTAAGGTAGCCCCCCTCACCAGGAGGATGAGGGAGGACTGAGGTTGGACTCAAGTGTGCAGACCCAGGTGCTAGGGGGAAAAACATGATGGTAGCAGGTAAAGAAAGAGAACACAAAATATCAAAAGAACATAACATGGGAAGGTACGGTACTTGGAGATGTATAACATGTAGTGTAGTGTAAATGAGCGTAGCTTGTAGGTAGTGTGGTAGAGTCAAGCCAAAACGCACAGTGTCTGTCAGCGTAGCATTCTACCAACATGTACAGTCCGCGTTACTATGTTAATGTTCC
>NW_018128003.1:709501-712179 GCF_001952655.1 Monopterus albus
GGAGAGAGGGGAAGAAAGAGGGAGGGGGGGCAGCAGCCGCCGAGCGGCCCTGACACTTTTGTACTTTTACATAAGTAACATTTTGAATGCAGGGCATGTAACAGAGTATTTTTTACGTTTTTGTAGTGCTACTTTTACTTAAGGGCATTAACGTACTATTGTGTAGACTTTGACAGTTCTACTAAAGACCAGAATTGTCTGCTTGTATGATGTGAGTTGTCATTACATGCAGTGTTGTCATGTGTTGTATAATATGCGGCAGGGCTTGTTTACAACCTGTCCAAACATCTGACTGCTGATGTTTCTTGCCCTGTTGTACTTTTTTTTGTACAAGTGACGACACATTCACAGATCTCGGCGATTACTTTGGTGAATTTAATGTTATCATATTCTGATAGAAACCTCATTGTCTTACAGTAGATTTTATATTCAGAAGTTACTGTATATGCGTCCTTTATAACACCATGTCTTAGAGCGTCACGCAAAGGACATCAATTCTAATATGTGACTAGTCAGTGTGGAATTGGATATTTTATCCCTTAATGTGTTTGGTGTTTTGTTTGTTTGGAGTTCTTATGAGATCTTCTCAGTTTCATTCATTTTCCAAACAGGAAGATGGATAAATCTGCTGGCCCACAGCCTCAATTGATATTCTGTGGAGTGGGTCCAATCTCTCTTTCCATAAATATGCATGAGAACTGTTGAGCTTTGGTATTGAATGGGCTTGATCTCTGTGTGTGAGTCTGTGTGTTTTTGTGCTTGAATTTATTGGGATAAGTTAGGTTCTGGCAAGGTTCAAGTTACATAGGAGATATTGGAGAGCTACATTTGTCACATAGAGTACATAGTGTGTGTGTGTGTGTGTGTGTGTGTGTGTGTTAAGAGCCAAGGGTTCTAGCACTGAGGTCATTTGCAGCCGCAGGGAAGCTGAAATGTCATGACTGGGTTGTCTGTGGCTCTTGGGCTGCTGCTGTGTGTGACTGGCTAGCTCTTGATTTAGCGTGGCTGATGAGGGTAAAGTGCACATGGTGCTGAGATGAGCTGCAGGTTGAATGCCTGAAGGCGCACCACAAAGTGAGGATTTTAGGTGACACTGAGACAAATTCCTTTTTTTTTTTTTTTTTTTTTAATAAATCTTTTATCTATTCCTGGGGTGGTCGATCCCGGACCTATTCTGTGTTTACATTCCCCTGGTCCCTGGCACGGATCGCAGCCTGAACCGTATCAGGCTGTGAATAGTTGGGTACCAGCGTGTAGCCTGTCATATTCCTCATCCAAGAGTTTATGACTCTATAATCATGTAATCTGACATAGTGACGTATCAGACAAAAAACTGTGTAGTCTGAACCAGGTATTACTTGTCCCTTGTGTATGCACTAAATTACCTACAGTCATGTGTATGCACAAAACATTGTATCCTGCCAATATGACTTGTTGTGAGCAGGCACATGGCTCAATACATGAGCAGCGCCCAGAAAGGAATTGGTAGTAACACCAGAGGAGCAAAGCACCAGCTACTGGTTGATAAAGTAGTCACTCGAGACTGCAAGACTAGGCACCCTAACCTGTGCACTGCCTGGATTGACTACAAGAAAGCCTATGACTCAATGCCTCACACATGGATCCTGGAATGCTTGGAACTGTACAACATGGACAGGACTCTAAGAGCCTTCATCAAGAACTCAATGGGAATGTGGAAAACAACCCTAGAGGCCAACTTCAAACCAATTGCACAAGTCAACATCAAGTGCGGTATCTACCAAGGAGATGCTCTGTCCCCGCTGCTGTTCTGCATAGGGCTGAACCCCCTCAGCTAGATCATAACCAAGAGTGGTTACGGATACTGACTACAAAAACATCAGCCACCTCCTCTACATGGATGACATCAAGCTGTATGCCAGGAGTGAACAAGACATCAACTCACTGATCCACACCACTAGGATCTACAGCCAGGACATCGGAATGTCATTCAGACTGCATAGGTCCGAATGGTAACGAGGAGAGGGAAGGTAGTCAGAACTGAGGGGATTGTACTACCAGAAGGCAACATAGCAGATGTTGAGGACAGCTACAAGTACCTTGGGATCCCGCAGGCAAATGGGAACTATGAAGAGGCCGCAAGAAAAGCAGCAACCACCAAGTACCTGCAGAAAGTAAGGCAAGTCCTGAGAAGCCAGCTGAATGGGAAGAACAAAGTCCGGGCGATCAACACCTACGCCCTTCAAGCTGTATGCCAGGAGTGAACGAGACATCGATTTACTGATCCACACCACTAGGATCTACAGCCAGGACATCGGAATGTCATTCGGACTGGATAAGTGTGGTCGAATGGTAACAATGACAGGGAAGGTAGTCAGAACTGAGGGGATTGCCCTACCAGAAGGCAACATAGCAGACGATGAGGACAGCTACAAGTACCTTGGGATCCCGCAGGCAAATGGGAACCATGAAGGGGCCGCAAGGAAAGTAGCAACCACCAAGTACCTGCAGAGAATAAGGCAAGTCCTGAGAAGTCAGCTGAATGGAAAGAACAAAGTCCGGGCAATTAACACCTATGCCCCGCCAGTCATCAGGTACTTGCTGCTGGTATAATAAGCTGGCCAAAGGAGGAGATAGAGGCCACTGACATCAAGACAAGGAAGCTCCTTACAATGTACGGTGGGGTTCACCCCAAGTCC
>NW_018128003.1:713242-720570 GCF_001952655.1 Monopterus albus
CACCTTTTCCACTTTCTGAGCCCAAAGTTTGGCAGCAGCGATCTGACTGACCTTAATGAATAGAACATGACTGCAGGGTTTTTATTTATTTATTTATTTATTTTAAATCTGTCATAGATCTATCTAGGATGGAGCTTTGTGTGCCTATGTGTAACTATGGAGCATTGATCTGGTGTCACATCAGTATTTCTATTTGCTAAAGATCAGCTCAGCAGCTTCTCTCTCTCATAGCAATTTTCAACACCATGGTAAATGAATAATGAAATGTTTTAAGCTCTAGTTGGTCTTTTTCTGAAAATTTAGATTTTATTTTTTTTTTAAATTTGTTAGGTATCCAACAGGTGATTTTCAAGTTCTGTGCACAGAATTAATCATGAGTTCACCATCTTATAAAGAATGTGAAGTTGTCACGCTGTTAAAGTTTGAGTAAATGCACCATTTTGGGAGCATCGCGCTCTTTATCAATCAAATATATACACTACATACATCTATAAGTTAACTTAAAAAAAAAAAATTTGCTATCCTATACAGCTACATACAGCAGCGGATGCTGCAATTATTTCCCTAGTTGAAACGAGAAACATCAAATTTTAATTGGTAGATTTAAATTCTGTTTTCTTATCATGTACCTCAGAGGATGAACTACTATATGTCCACTTTGGATGCTCAGATTTTTTTTTTTGAGCACCACCCTCGGGTCAAAATGACCTGGTGACATATATTTTAGTCTAACAGGTATTGTAGATTGAATTAAAATTTTATGAGCATAAAAACCACCCTCTGTAAAAGAAGCCTTGTTAGATGTGCCAGCACTTTCATAATGTGAGCCAACAAACATTCAGGGATTTTGATATTTGGTCAGACTGTAAATGAATCATTCACAAAGGTCTGAAGAACAGCTGCCCAAATTTCACATTTGAGAAAATGTAAAGAGCGAATTTTTAGCATTTTTGCATCATAAATGACAGCATTGCTTTTCTTTTGACTGACTAAACAATAAATCAGCTAACTGTTTTTGCACTAGTGCAGTAACGAGCAGTAAATTCCACACAAACCTAATTTTTTATTTGCTCTCTAAGAACATTTAGAAAATAATTCCTTAATCTGCTTTGTAGAGGACCTTGTGCTGTACCCGTAATGTTTGTGCTTTCTTTGAGTTCAGATTTCTTTACACGGAACAGACGGCTTGAAGAGGAAACTGAGCATCTCTGACCTCTAACCTCCTCTGTTTCCCTGCAGTTACTTTGAGCTGGAGAGCAGCGGGTTGAGAGAAGAGATCCGCTATCACTACCGCTTCAAAGGCAAGCCACGGTCTGAGTCCTTCCCCTATCGCCTCGCCGATGGCCAGTGGCATAAGATCGCTCTCACCATCAGCGCCTCCCACCTTCTGCTGCATGTCGACTGCAACAGGTAACACACACACGAAACACGTTGAAATCTGTCACGAGCTGCTGAGCTGATTTTATTTTTACCATGCTGCTTTGAAGTGACACATCTAATGAGTTGTGTTTATCAAGGTAAATATTTGTTTGCTGCTGTCTCAGTGCGGATGACAGGTTGTTAACAGTGCTGACAATAAAACATCCAAGGACAAATTAATACACACAGATTGTAAAAGAAAGTCTGTATCTTCATGTAGCCTAAAGGATGTGTGTGCAGCTCACACTGTTTCGTGATGAAGTGGAAGGTAACAATGATATAATCGCTTCATCGATTGCGCAGTGAAGGCTCTTTTCTAAAGAAGCACTCAGTCAGAGGTGATCTATAAACATGCACTTCAGCTGTGACAGTACTCCTCAGTCCTCACACTCCCTCCTGAGAGCCAGGAAGGCATCACTTGTCCTTTTCTTAATGCAGCTGCTAGACAGACACACTGTGAACAAGCAGTGTAAATCTGAGTAGAGGTGAGGCTCTGTCACCCCTGGTGGATGAAAAGCTGTGTGATGCACAGGAGGATTGCCTTGAGGTATCGATTCTTCACAGACAACTATTATTCCTATCTGGTTGATGGTTTGTCAATTAATTATCGCTGCAGCGGCTGACTGTCATATGAGGCTGTAGTGTTAGGGAGAAAAGATCAAAACATAATTGAATACAAATGAAATGAAAACTTTTTCTTGCTTACAGTTTAGGTGAGAGCTGAGTTAATGAAGAGAGAGAGATTGAATGAGTCGAGTTAGTGCCATGTATTATTTGCTGTTGCCTGTGACTGGAATGAAACTGAGGTTGATACTAGGCTTAACTGTTTGAATGGAAGCTGACACTGACTCTGTATATAAATCCTGCATTAAACCCTGCTGTCTGATCAGTATCTTTTGACTCATGTCATGCTGTTGCCAAAACTGCGGAAAGCGGAGACATTATTGGAAAGCTACAGTGTATCAGGTAGTGTATTACCACCTGTGATCGAGTACTGTTGATCAAGGTTCAGTGAGTATATGAGGTGCAGCATGCATTAAACAGTGGTTCACCAGTTATTCAGATTAAATCATTATCACTGCAATAAATTTGCTTATTTGCAATTAATAAATAAATTCACACAGGTAAGAGTGTGAATTTCATTATGGTTACTAAGCTTCTCTCATAATAGATGTACCACAGGGTTGGACAGAAAGGTCAACCAGCTCATCTGTAGCTGCGCTTGGCTTTGAGCAGATATTTGCTCATCTGCATTTCACCACTACTTGCCGGAGCACCTGCTGAAACCACCTGCTGGAAAATCAACTTTTAAGTCCTCTTTACTGTAGCAATCAAACTTCAAGAAATAATACATCACTCTAGACAGATGTGTTGCTGTATCCAGGGCATATTTTCTGCAGCTACTCTGGCCTTCAACATGGCCAGTCTATCACTGTCTCAAAAAAAGGAAAATATAGAATAGTAGCTACTGTTTATCTACAGTGATGTAGTTTGGCTCTTCCCACATGGCAATGACCAAATCCTTTAACATTGCCTATTTGGACATTTACAAGAGCTTCAGACATGTACTGTATGCACAGTGGATACAGAAAGTATCTCAAATTGTTGTCTCTTGTCTTAATTGCCCAAAAGGCTCAAGCCAAAACCCACCAAACAGTATTTAGTTTTGATATTAACTGTACAGTGGAGTAAATTGTGTGCATGTTTTTCATCCTAGATCAGTCCTATCTGTTGCTTTTCTACAGATGGTAAATACTGCAGAGAGTAGGATGTGCGTGTGTGTGTGTCCAGAATTAGCAATCTGACTTTCCCAGAGGACACTAATAAGTACAATTTATATGAGGACTAGATTCAGAGAAAGACAACTCCCATATTCATTTTTTTTTGTTATGCATTCTGATTTGGCACAAGGTTCCAGTGGGACTGTGTGCACATGTATAAACTAAACTTGGCTTTGATGCACATGAAAAAAAAATGTTAAAAAGAACAACTAGATCATGGCACTCTGATATTAGGAATGACTTCTCCATTCAAATCAAATTGGCAGACCCATTAGTCTTAAAGTTTAAAGAGATTTGTTTGGGCACTAAACGGCACATTATTGATTTGAGGGCTCATTAAACGGTTTTAAGCATCCATATGTATGAAAGCATGCAAATCTTCAGGTGGACTTTTACCGTGTAGAGTATTGTGAGCCTTGACAGCTCTTTGACATACAAGAAAGGTTTTGGGTCCTTCTGGGATTGTATTTAATTGCATAGTGAACAAGGCTGTTGGTTACAATTCAAAGACTGCCAGGCTGACAATACTTGAAATTTCTCTAGTCAGTAGTATTGGGTTAAAGGAAAAATTTGACTCTTGAGGAAATATTTGCATTGTTGTCGAGGGTTCAATGAGAAGGTCAGTGCCACTCTTACATCTCCCTGTATAATGACAGTTATTAGTACAGAGTTAAATGTGCCATCTGTTGGGTGAACACTCCTGTGAAAGCCCAGTATTCATCCATTTCCCCATGTTCGTTTCCTCATCTGTCCTTGTCTGTGCTTAGTCTGAAGAAAATATCAGAGGTAAAGACTGCTGAGGAAGCATGGTGTTAATTTCATGTGGGATGAAGCCTGTCAATAACCACGGTAAGTTTGTAAAGAGGAAAAATACCTTATAATAAAATTATTGAAATTTTTCTATGTGCCCCGACCTGCAACTTACAATACATGTACATTATAAAATGGCAAAAAAGGTAAATTATCAATATCATCAGTATTACTACCAAGAAGAATGTCAATGCTAACGGGCCATCATCTCCGTCAGGTACGTTTAGGCTGAGGCGAGGGGGGTGCAGCTCTGCTGCCGACCAAGACGTTTCACCTGTGTAGTTCTTATTCCATGGATGAATATTCTTTTTACCTTTTAACTTGTAGTTTATTTTGTAACAATGTGCTGCCATGTAAATGGTACTGTCTGAGTACATGTATTGTTTTCTTTAACTGTGAGGTGAAGCTGAAGACAAATGTCCACAATGTGAACAATAAAATTAACCTAACCCAACAGAATATATTAATAAAATATTCAATTATATTAAATCAGTCAAATTAGCATCAGCCAATTGTGCTACAGGAATCTGTGATGGGAATCTACCTATTTTCTGACATTGTATGCACCAAAAAATTAATCGGAACAATAATGGATTAATTGAAAATACATTGTTTTCACTTTTACTGATGATATAAGGATTCATCATACTGTGGTATTTAGTCTTGAGCTAAATTAAAAGATTTAGTTATAACATTTATGCTAACATGTAGCTGTACCTGGTAAATTAGAGGTTTTAGAGATTGGCTCTCTGCTGTACATCTCACTGGTCCTGTCCATTAAGTGACACAGCACAAGCCTCCACCCTGTGCTTTTGACAACATAATTAATCCTCTGGTGCCTCCATTCCGTCAGGTACACAATTTTCCACTTAAGTGTAGTGTGTGCTGGCTCTAAAGGAAACCCCCATGAACATGTTTATTGACGGTCAGTTTCCTGAAACATCCGCATTTGGCATTGCTTCAGAAACATTAACAAAAGGCTCAATCTAGCTTAATTATGATAATTATAAGTTAAAAAATGATTGATTTTAGATTTTATTTTTATTATTTATCAAAGTATAATGTAGGATGCTTGCCTGACAGCTGAGGACTAAAAATTGGGCTCAAGGTGCATTTCTTTAAAAAATATTTTACACATGGTATGATAAATCAAGTGAAAATGGGACAGGACTGTACTAATCCCTCCCATAACACTCTGCTGCCTAGAGCTGCTTCTTCTTCTTCTTCTTCTTTCGGCTGTTCCCGTTAGGGGTCGCCGTAGCAAATCATTTGTTTCCACCTAACTCTATCTTCAGCATCCTCTACTCTCGCCCCTATTAACCTCCACAGTGGAAGGAATAGCCAATCACATCATGCCTGGTTCAGATTACATGATTTGCTTGTCTGATACGATGGTCTGTGTTAAATTACATGATTAAGAAGAATTGATGACTTTAAAAAGTCCAAAATTCTGACACGCTAGACTTTGTCGGGACATCTTGAGGTGTCCCAGATGCAGCATCAGTTGTTGTTTACTATGGCACACAAGATAAAACAATCAGCTGTCATGTTCAAAACCCTACTCTGTCAGGTCAGGCTGTTATCAGACTTAAATCATATAGTCTGAACTAGGAAACAGTCAAAGCAACAAATCTGACATTCATTAATTCAACGGCAACAATATATGTATAAAATTACACTGCCTTCAAAAATCCAAACATAAGTGATTCATTTGCTGTGTACTATTTTTCATGTCCTGCTTTGTCATAAAAACAGAAAAAAACATTTTCACAGCAAGGAGAAAACTGGAAAAACATCTAAGATCTGTAAGAATATATAAATGGAGAACTGTATGTACGTATGGCTGCTTGACCTCAGTGTTTTAGACTTGTCACAACTAATTGTACTTTCTTGATTTAACAACAATTTGCCACGTTTCCTGGACTACTGTGGATTTATCTGACAATATTCAGTCTTTGTAATTATGTTTCAGCAGCTCATTGAATTGATGTGGGTTGCCTCAAAGCTCATCAGCTTGGCTCAGCTCAGCTTATTCACAGGCATAACATCTTTTTTCACTGACACCATAATGAATGATCCCGATCAGTTACATGGCTGCACAAAATAAAGGTCTGTTCCCAAATGAGTTTTATCATAAGTCTGGCAAAACTGAGCTTCCTGTTAATTGTTTTAACATCATTTAAAATGAAAGTAGTCTCTTGATTTCTTATTTATATGATTTATTAATTCAGATGAATAAGCATTGGGTGGAATGTATAGGCACACCTTGAAAAGGTCACCAGTCAGATGTTTTATGCATGAGCATGCCAATGCAACAAAACATGGGCTTCAAAATTAATTGATCCATTTGGCTGTGTGGTTACAGAGGTATTAATTACCAAGTCAGGCTAGAACAGTGCAATACAAAATGAACATGAATATAATCTAATTAATAATTCAGGTACTTAATTGCCATTTTTAAGGGCAAGCTTTAAAAAAAAAAAAAAAAAACAGTGGGAAAGTTTATTCCACAGATATTGCTCATAAAAGACTTGTGCCTTACGTGAGTTTGTAATGGTTAGTATTTTTTGTCTTCAGATTCTGGATGACATTCCAAGTAATGAAATCAGTAATTAACAAATGGGTTATATAGGGATATATATATATATATATATGTGTGTGTGTGGGGGTTTGTCATTATATACTTGTGCGAACCAACCCCTGACGGAACACCTTTCTTGTGTGGACATTGTCTTGTGTGGACCTTTTGGGTGGTCACTATCTCTTGCTTTGAAGTTGGGACACTCGCTGAAGGTAGTATGTGACATTGTGATTGGGGATCATATAAAGGCTGAAAATGATGCAGCTGCAGGCAGAGTAAAGAGCTTCTTGGACTTAGTGACAGCAGAGTGGGACCTCTTTGTGTCACGCCATGCACGAACAAACTTAGAAGAGGAAAGATGGAACAAAAAAAAAGATCCCACTCACAGAAGATGTGATGAAGCTGCATCAAGTATTGAAGTCTACAGCAGAGGAGGCAAAAGTGAAACTCATGGAAGCGCCTAACCCTAAAGCATACAAGATTCTCAGTGAGTGCCTTCTCTCACAAATCATACTTTTCAACCGAAGACAGCAAGGTGAGGCAGCAAAATTGCCTCTGTTGACCTATAGGAACAGAACCAAAGAAGAACCAAATGAGGACATTATGCAGTGCCTTTCAAAACTGGAACAAGATTTGAGTCATGAGTTTACCAGGTTGGTGATAAGAGGGAAGAGAGGCCATAAAGTACCTGTGCTGTTTACCAGCGAGATGACAAAATCACTTGATTTCCTCATTGA
>NW_018128003.1:722067-723118 GCF_001952655.1 Monopterus albus
TGCCCCTGGTACTCCAAATGGAGTTTCATGCCTCTGGTATTTTACGTTGTGGGAACAGAAATTTTTCTAACTTCCAATATTGAGTACCAGGACCACAGGTCATTAATTTTTCTAAGTCCCAAACAGGCCATGCTGCACTGTGCTTCACCCATGGAGAACCACACATTTCCGGCCAGGCCCAGCCTCTGCTACACTTTACACAGTGAGGAGCACACACCTTCGGTCTAAAAAGTGAATGCCACACAAGGGTTAAATACACTGTACATTGGCAAAATTAAAAACCACATGCTTCCATCTCTGTAATGCTGTGGTTTGGGTTAACCAGGAAAGTAAGATGGGACAGTTATGAAAGATCTGCTAAAGTCTGGTGATATAACATGCATTGTTTTGGTGCTTTGTGACAGAAGGTCCAGTTCACCAAATCTGCTTGGCAACAGGCTCTGGTCCTCACACGTGTAGAAGAAAAAAATTTTTTTTAATTTGAGTTTTCTGAATTCTGAAGTGACATTTTTACTGTCTTTCCACTGCAAGGTAGATTTGTTTTGCACCATTATAGCTATAGTAGAAGTGGTGGCCCTCACAAAGAAGTCACAAAACATCGGCCACACAAAGGCATAAAGACGTGTTTGTGTGTGTGTGTGTGTGTGTGTGTGTGTGTGTGTGTGTGTGTGTCTATACAGTATATAGAAGAAGGCCGTAGTGATAGATGTAGCATTCCCAAGTGATAGCAACATCAAGAAGAAGGAACACAAGAAGCTTGAGAAATACCAAGGGCTGAAAGAAGAACTAGAGAAAATGTGGAGGGTGAAGGCACAAGTGGTCCCCGTGGTAATAGGAACAATAGGGGCTGTGACCCCCAAACTGGGAGAGCGGCTCCAACAGATCCCAGGAACAACATCTGAGTTTTCTGTCCAGTGGAGTGCAGTCCTAGGAACAGCTGAGATACTCTGCAGGACCCTCAAGCTCCCAGGCCTCTGTTAGAAGACCCGAGCTTGAAGGAATAAGACTGCTCCAAAGCAGGGGGAGTGCGGGAAATTTTTATATATATATA
>NW_018128003.1:724678-726086 GCF_001952655.1 Monopterus albus
CAAGAATCAAAATATCACTAGAAAATGCAGATGAACCCCCTTTATTGATGCAAAAAGTATCTGATTGCTACAAAGAGTCATGATTTTGTTGTTGTTTTTATTGGATATTGTGTGTAGCTGTTATTACCAGGGACTTAAGTGCCCAATTATATCACAAACTGAAATTTATTCATGCATCCCTGTTTATTGGAAGTCTGATATCCTGGAACTTGCGCTCTCGGTCGTCAACACAAATAATAAGTTACCTCAGTTGTTCAAGAGAACATATTTGTAAAATCTGTTATTGGTGATGACAGACTGCAAACCATGCCTCCTGTCTTTAGCAGAGCAGTTTATGTTCCACGGGAACAAGGTTATACATGTATACATGCACCTAGCTGTGCAGCACAGGTGCTATGAGGTAATATCCCTCATTTGGATTCTGTTGCTTTCTCACAGATCAACATTGTCAAGGCTGTTTGCGGTTTGTCAGTGGCATCAATTTGGGTGTCAAACTTTACCAAAGTTAAAAGCTCAGCACTGGTAAACTTTCCAAGAAAAGTGCTCTGCAAGCAAATCCCATAGTCAGTTATTTCAGTTTTTCTAGTGTAAATTCTGGTTTGTTTTTCCCCCTCTTCAACAGATCTAGTCTGACTAATAATCAAAGTCATTGATATTGACAGTACATGTTTGCCTGCTCTTCTGTGGGGAAAAACTCACCTGTCCAACAATAATACATAATTGAAATAATGTTATTGCATTCAGATGTGTGGAGTGAGAAAATGGCTGCAGTGTGTTACCTCATACAGAGTCAATGGCTTTTTTAGTACTCCGCCTCTTCCACTTATCATTTTCAAATGCATTTCATTGGCACATACTCGGTAGCTAGAGGCATTTTGCTCCCATACACACTCAACAATGTCAGTTGCTTACATAACTGTAGTATGTAATTGCAATCTACAAATTTCCCTAATTAAATTAGTGGCAGACACCCAGTACATGAACCCTCTTCACATACTCAGAGCAAGCGCTTTGTTTTGGACCTGAATAGCTAATCGCAGTAATGACATTGGTTCTGCCTGTCACTTAGAACCACACATTTGTCCCCTACTCACAGAAGGTCATTTTATGTGCAGACTGGCTGGTGTTTCCCAGAAGGCCTTTGCTGCGCTCAGCACGGTTCAGTTCCTGCTGCCAGCTCCTTTGCCTCTCTGGGGCTGCTACATCCAGTTTAGCCAGGGCTCTGCTGCATGTATGACCTTTAGATTGATGTCATATGAAAGCCACCCATCAAGCAGGGTTCAGGTGAAAGTAACTGATTTCTCTCTGTTGGCTTCTCCCCTCGGGATGTACCACAGAAATGGACGGCAAACAAAAGCAACCCTCTCAAATTCTACTCACCTCTAGCTTGCTTTGTTTATTAAAAATC
>NW_018128003.1:726100-730159 GCF_001952655.1 Monopterus albus
AAGACTAAAAGTCCTGCCATTACTGACAGTTTGAAAATATTCTCAGTGACATCATACAGAACATTGATAGCAGTAAGAGTGGCACAGTGGCATGGTGGTTAGCGGTGTTTCCTCACAGCAAGACGGTTCTGGGTTTGAGCCCTGGGCCTTGCACAGGTTACCTCTGGGTACTCCGGGTTCCTCCCACAGCCCAAAGACATGCATCTTAGGTTGATTTGGTGACTCTAAATTGTCCCTAAATGATGACAGAACTAAAACAAGTTGGTGCTAGAGGAAAAGTCCCAGCATCAATAAAATCAACCCATTCCCCATCCTGGGCATGCTTAATATGCTCAGCAAACTGTGGAATCTGCTAATTGGATAACTACTTGAAGTGATGACAACACTAGCAGAGGAAATTTCATAAAACATCTGGACTTGAAATGGTTCTTTCTCAGGGGAACATGTAAAATATTCAATCTGTAATGTCTATACCTTATAGTACAAGTTTTTATAAATGAGATTAACAACATTGGTAAAAAAAAAATAAAAATGTAAATGTTTTTTCCCCCCAATCTATTTTTTTAATGAATTTTTAACTGCATTTAGTAAATGGAGTTCTTCAGTTGTCATTGCAACAGCTCAGGACAAAAATGGCATCCATTTACTTTTCACATCTGTAGGTAATGATTATATACCCTGATAAAGCTATACAGTATAATAAAGGTGATTAATAATAATATTCACCTTTATTATATACCTTTTAATGCACAACCACCTTCTCTGAGACAAACATGAGAAATCGTTCATTCATAAATGCACAACACAATATATGTCTATAATGATAATTACAGAAACGCAAAAGGGATATTGGTATTTTAAAAATACCCAGACTTTCTATTTTCTCACATGGTATGTTGTTTATCTAATTTTCAGCAAAAGACAAAAGTCTAATGATGTAGTTCTCTGTAGAGACATTCTTGGACAAGGAGGAACATTAGAGCAAAGGAGAGCTCAGTTCAGTCGTGTTAACTTGGCTCAGTGTTGAAAATGAAATTCTGGCCATGTTTTCTTCTGTGTGAATGTGAAAGGGAGAGATCTTTTTGTTCTGTGATGTTTCCTTTAGTGTACTTTGTAGCAATATGCTCTTCATACATGTTTTTGCTGCTTACATCTTAGACATTTTGCAGCCTACTTTGTCAATTTTGTACTTATGATGTTGGTAAAACTAATTTGAAATTTAGAGAGAGACAAGATGACTAAAGATTTGAAATGCATCTTGAAGAGAATGGAGTAACAACAAAATGCTATGAAACACAAAAACATTAAAGCTTGGGTGTTATGTCTACAACTCCTTTCATATTGAATAAATTATGCTAAGGGAATATTACTCTTTACAATTGTTTTCTCTCGGCTGGAGGTTTTTGTTTGAGAGCGCATTGGTGTCACATCAGCAGGCTTTGTGCACTAATCAGTGACAAGCTTTTCTTTACTGAATAACAATTGGACCTCATTTACAATTTTTTTTTGCAGCTTAGTGTCTAATCAGGGGCCCAGAGAGACCTTGTGTTAGTCATGTCTCACTTTACACAGATGGTTTGCCTTCTGACGGGATTTGAAGACAGATTTATTGATACAGCTCCATTATCTGCAGTGAGGTGTATGAATCACTTCATTGACAGATACAGACGATCTTCATTTAACCTGTCGCCTGGAGGGGAGCAGCTGTCTGATACAGCATGAGAGTAAAATATAAATATCGTTAAGGGAATTCTTACAAACGTTTAAGATCTGCTGAATCTGACAATGATTAGAGCTATACTGCACTGACAACTCTAGAGCCAGTGATCTGCATAGGGTTGCTAATAAGGTTGTTGTAACCATTTGAGCAGGACAGCTCTAAGGTGGGCACTGTTGCACAGTTGGCCTGCTGGTCAGTCCAACATTTTTGTTCAGACTGAAATATTGTATCTCAACAACTATTGGATGGCTTGCCATAAAATTCTGTACAGATTACAACCTCCTATTGACATTTCTTGTAGCACCACCAGTAGGTCAGCCCAAGAGACAGCAACGGTACTCTATGTAAAATTTGCCAAGCTTTCATTTAGATTTTAATGACTCCATGACCTTTTCTCTACCACTGCTTTCATGCATATTTTACAGTTGTAACTTCACTCCAGGCTCTAATAACAGTAAAACAATTGGTTAGCTGTTCATTTTGTCCTACATTCATATTATTATATACTGTGAAGTGTGATAAATATTTGTAGCCTTTCTTCCTGTTTTCCTGGAGTGCAGTGCAGCTCTTCTACTGCTGTACTTCTCCAAAGCAATAATAACAAAGCTCAAGATGAAAAAGTAGCTGAAACTCGCACCCTTTGGGCCAAACATTATCAAGATGCCAAATGCGATCCAAACCAGAAGTGATATTTTCCTTTGGCAAATGTAAGGCCTAATTACACCAATTAGCACCAGAAAGTCATGCCAGATTGCATCATCCCTCCCTCTGAGGTTTTCTAAAATTGTGTGTTGGGAATTACTGGTTGATGGTGTCTTCAACCAGTTAAATTGCTTGTTTGGAAATCCCAGTTGTATAATGACAGGCCAGTAGATACTTGGTTCAGTCACAGTTAGAGGAGCAGATGCTTTAACAGCATGAGGAAATGAATGAACGAAGAAACATTTTTACATGGTCCGAATGAACCAAATGTTTGGATAAACAATGCGGTCAGATCTACATTATTCATCTGACTTTGCCATAAATCATCCAGGGATATCAAAGTTTAGGATGTAGTTATGGCTCAAATTAGCTACTTTTGTGGCCGAGAGAGGAGCTGTGATTGGTTTCATTAGGAATAAACTGCCATGCTTTTTTTTTTTTTTTTTTTTCTAATGGCTACAGATTGCCTTCACTCCCTATGAATGAATAAGTATTCCTCAGCACATTCCCAAATCACTCCACAGCTGTTTGTAGCCTTTCTTTAAAAATCTCTTTTAAATACTTTAGCCCTCCCTGTTGTCTCTTTCATCCTCTCTGTTTCCATCTTATGGTGGTTGTTGCTGAATGATGTCCTAATTAAGTCTTCAAAACAGCTGACTATCAATGTTAAAGGCTGTTGCAACACTGTGAAAAAAATCTTCTAAAATGGGAACAACCTGGAAACTGATTGTTTCCTGAATACAAATAGAGTAAAGATTTTGTTCCACATCATGTGGAAAATGCATGGACATGCAGACTTTTCACCTGTGCTACAAGCAATTTAGAGATGTTGGCTTTGGCTTGGTGAATATGTGATGGTCAGTTTTTGACATTTTCTTATAATTAAATAATTTGAGATATTCATTTATAATAGAAGTAGCCCTACTTCCTGTGAGCCAAGAAAGCAGTTTAACGATTATGGTTAAGATTGGGATTGGTTTTGGAAAATAAACATTTGGTTAAGTGTTTATAAAACTTAGTTACTGTATGATTAAATACTGCTGACCATCTTCCATATACATTCAAGGGCCATGGTATAAATAAACCTTTGACCTTTTTTGTGTTTATCCTCGATGGTTTTAATTTTCATCTGTATGTTTGCTGAAACTTACTAAAATCATCCAGTCATTCAGTGTTTCTTGCTGTCCATTTAATCCCTTCATCACATGGTTTTCTTTTTTTTCCCCCACTGGGCTCATTTTATTCTTATCACAATACTGTTAATGTGCACATCACTGCCAGAAAGCGGAGTGATGGCTCAGTAAGTGACACAGGCATCTAAAATAAATTACATCCTTTTCTACTCCTCTGACACTTCTGTGTTACAAAGATCAAATGCTGAGTGATGCCTTGTAGAGCTGACTCGTGCAGGTGATGATTCACAGGTGTACAGGTCGACGTAGGTTATGAATATTGTCTGTTTCATTACACACTTGGCTAATGAAGGCAGGTGATACATTAGGAGCTCTCCACCTTAAAGATATCATAATGATACGACTGCTTTTGTGTCCAGCAGCCAGAAAATTACATTCTGCTTTGCTCATTAAAGAAGCCACTGAGCCAGACGGCATATTCTCTCTTTCGGCCCGGCCGCTCCC
>NW_018128003.1:730175-748148 GCF_001952655.1 Monopterus albus
GGTCTTTCCCCCCCCCCCCCCGCCCTCACCTGCTAAGCAGCTCACCAGTCTGACCAAAAGTATCATTAGTGTAAGAGCAAGACTGCTAGACTAGGAGAGAACATTAGATTAATAATGATAAAGTTAAAGCCAAACTACATCTAATAATACTGTTGCTTTCAGTCCATTGTCAACTCTCTTCTGTCATATTCCAGATGCCTTCTTTATTCCGTGTGTAGAGCTTTTTTTAAATGTATATGTCATAAGATGTATTGATATGCATGGGGAGAGTTAAACCATGCATGAAGAACTAGAAGTGTTGCTCCAAATTAGCAATTCAGGTGTAACATTTTAATTTCCTGTGAAGGGCAGTGCCAGTGCCGCTCAGCAGAGCAGCAAGCATTCATTACTTCATTACCTAATCACTGACGCCCCAGCTAAGAGGAGGGCGCTGCACAATGAATGATAATGAGTTAGATCAAGTTAATAATGCAACATGATGCCGTCTGTAACCTTGACACCTTTGCCCTTGTTCTTTTCAAGATCCAGTTGGTAACTCTGACCAGGAAGCGCTTTTGTTTGACCGAGCGGCTGTATTGTCACAGCCGCGCAGGACAGAAGCTCACTGACAGCACAGAGGAAATTATGTGGTCCTGGGGTCTCTAATCAATGGAGCAACTCCTGCAGAAGAACCCAGTTTTAGATCAATGGGTGGCTGCAGTTCCAGTACAGCAGCTCATACAGGCCTTCTTGAATAATTACTCTTTTTGCCCTAGGAACTTAATGAAGGAAAATTTTAAATGTCAATGAACGGTGCAGGCAAAGTTTTTTTTTTTTTTTTTTTTTTTCGGTATCGATTTTCTGTAGTGTGTTCTTTGTGCGAGCCTGCACAGACAAACCTCTACCATATGGCTTGGATTTTGCTTCTTTTTACCACACCAGTATTTTATTCTCTTGTTTATTTTTATTTTTTGGGCATTTTGCCTTTAATTCATAGCATGCACAAAAGTCAGCCAGGAATCATGGAGAGACAGATTTGGGGATGCAACTCTATCAGTTGAGTGTATAAATTGGGTCATTCTGCACAAGTGTGGATTAAGTGAAATGAAGGGTCAATACACGTGGTACACTGTGAAACACAGGACGGCCTGGATAATGTGTATTGACGGCTACAAAGAGAGACTTTTGGCATATTTGGTTTTCTGCACAGTGTATGTAGATGTATCTAGAAGCTGCTTGAAATTTGAAACTTCCATTAAAAAAAAAAAAAAAAAAATTACAGCAGAGCTGGTCCAGTGTCTCTGCTGTAATTTTTTAACAGTGCTTATAGCATTAATAAAATATGATATACCCAACATTAAAGAGTAAATTGACACAGGATTGAAAAGGTTTCACTGCCCATTCTTGTTTAAAGTGTCAGGCCTGTAGAGCATAGCCCAACAGTGTGGTCACAGTACACACAGTACTCACACCCTGTAATACACATCTACATCACTGCAGCAAAATGAGAAGTCACTAAATACAGGATTGGGGGCAGTGGATTACATTTCATAGTACACAGCAGCATAAATTGGCTAAATACCTTGTTATAATGAGAAATTTGTCTCATTTTTATGATACTTTCATGTTAAAACGTGAAATTTTTCATGTTACTGCCACAAATTGTAGGCTTTTTTTGTCGTTATAACAGTGTACTGTTGCCATGTTTTCTTGTTACAATGTGAGCCCTGCACAGCTTGGAGTGAATGACAGCAGCACACACACTGACTTGAGCAGCACTGCTTTAGTTTGAGTTTAATAAGCTGTCCTGCATCAGCACCTCCCATAGCAACTTTCCACACATTGACCAGCATTGTGCTCAGGAGGTGCACTCCAGCTGGTCCTTGACAATCACTGATCTGACACTTAAACCCACAGACGATAATTAGCCCACAAAATAACACATGAATCCAGCTCATAAAAAAAAAAATGAAAAGGAAAAAAAAACACCTGTACATGTCCCGATGATATTACAAGCATTATTGACAGCAGGTACAGTCAGTGTGTGGCTGCTGTCACTCACACCAAACCTGCCCTCTACCAGAGGCCTGGGAGCTTGAGTTATTGACTAGAAATGTGATGAACCACTCTAGGGCTGCGTGATATCATATTAGGTAGCTCTGAGGGGCATAGATTTGAAACTGTGTGTGTGTATGTATGTATGTGTATATATATATGTGTGTGTGTGTGTGTGTGTGTGTGTGTGTGTATATAAAAAATTCCCCACTCGCCCCCCACCTTGGGGCGATCTTGTATTCCTTCCTTCAAGCACCTGCCCTCTACCAGAGGCCTGGGAGCTTGAGGGTCCTGCGCAGTATCTTAGCTGTTCCTAGGACTGCACTCTTCTGGACAGAGATCTCAGATGTTGTTCCTGGGATCTGTTATATCAGCCACTTCTACTATTTGATGGTGGTACGTACCGTGCAGAGGTTTGTCCTTCCATGAGGGTTCCTGCTCTTCCTTCCCTAGTTCCTCTGGTTTCTGCTGCCTGAGATATTCACTAAGCACATCATCACTCAGGGCCATCTTCCTGATGTATTCATGGATCTTCGTGTTTCATACAGGATAGTGGCTCTGATGCTCACTAATCCTCGGCCCAGAATCAGGACTGTCCAGCCTTCAGTTAACCACTCAGGGTGGGTTCCATCCATTAGTAGCTGGTTCATTTGTCCCGCCAGCCACTCATGGAGTGAAGTTAGCTTCTTTAACCAGTAGGCGTGGATTATGTCAGGGTCTGGTACTGTCCAGCTCTTCATACTTGAGACCCTCTCTTGAATGTCTGCCATTGTAATGGTTACTGGGTCTTGTGCAGAGAGGTTTCTGTGGTCTGCTCTCAGGTCCACCAGCCACTGGGCATTGTTGTTATGTGATGCCTCCTTCTCCCATAAGCTCTTCAGTCTCCAAGGCCTCAGGTATGGACAGTGTGGTGTACTTCTTAGGTACCCCTTTCATCATCACGCCTTTCTGCAATTCTGATAGCTGGCTAACTTCTCTCCTTGCTGCCTTAATCTTGGTCTCCAACCTCCTTCTCCATGGAGGATACTGTTCCTTATGGTCTATGTTGAACGTATAGCCAAGCATCTCAAGGATGACAGTTGCTGTGGTGTATATGAGCTTGTTGGTCTCGGTGATGGTCATAGTAGGGATTGTTCTTAGTGCTGCATTCACGTCCTCTAGTAGATTTTCAGAAGGCACTTCACTTAGTCTTGGTAACTGATTTTTGTTGTATAATGACATGTCACTACATATGGCAAAAACTTGAGTAAAATTACAAAATAAAATGTATACATGGTGTATACAGAACTACGACTGCAGGTGCCACTGTCAAGGGGTGTTAAGTTATTGAAGTAATCATTTTTCTTAACTGTAAAACTATACACTCCCGTCTGCACATACATATGCTTAAGGTATTGTTTAGGTTAGGGAATTAGAGGCAGTTGTGCTTGCTTTCTAAAAGGTTCACTGCTTTCTGCATTGGCACTAATCATTGCCACTGGATATAAATCTTATACAGTCTCAATCCACTTCTTCAATTTTCTTTTATTATTTATTTATTATATTCCTTATATGGCATTAGCAAGTTATTTACACTATACCTGGTTGTCAGTGGCAGGTGCCCCCTTATTTTATGACAATGTATCTGCCCATCTTGGATGTGATCCATGAGTCGCACAGTGTGTCAGCCTAATCCTGTCATTAGCCCTGCCTAACCCTTCATCATCCTGCTGCTCAATTATTTGATTTTGCTTTGAGGAGCAGATTTGCAGCTGTTAGTCATCCATAGTCCCCCACAAGACAGCATTCCTGTGTCTAAGATTCACAGCTATTTTGTGTCAGTTGTGACGGAGTGTGTCATTACTGTAGCCTCTCTGTGTAAAGCTCAGCAGCGTCCAACCCACCTCCTGCAGGCAGATGCCCCAGCTATGGCTCCTGGTGGCAGTGAGGAGTGGGAAGAGGAGGACAGGAGGAGCTTCCTACGCTAAGGAGATGCAGTGAACACACACATATTTACAGATGGATACTTGCACAATATACCAGCCTCTCTCCATCTTTTGACACTCCCCCCAGTATAAATCTGCAGCTACAGTAGTCCTGTCTTATCAGAAAAGGACAGGAACTTCTATCAGCTGATAAGGTCATTGTCGAGGTGAAGTAATTACTGATATCTGAGACAAAGAGGAAGCAGACATACAGTTTCTTTGGGAATTGGGTGACAAAGCCAGATTAGACTCTATCTTTATCTACATACTATAGATAAAACCAGTCTTATCCCCTGCACCAAACTGGTGGTAAAGGAATTTGGGTCATTGTATCCATTAAACATGATACATCTGCCATCTTATTAGAATATGCTCTAGTTTTAGTCAATAGTTTCTTGGCTTTTTTTTTCAGTGCGGATGCTCCAGTTAACTTAACTTTTTTCTGCTTTTGGTTTCTTTTGCCAAGATGTTTTAAAAAACACATGCCCATATCTCATCCATTCTGTTTCTAGGTCTTTCATTTCTGCTTGCTGGAAGACTACTCAAGCTGAAGATATCATTGAATGTCAGTTTTGTCTCAAATTGCAAGCCTGCCATCTCAGAGCATAATGCTGGCATCTTTCAACCACTGTGGGTAGCACAGCTCCAGTTTTAGTGAAACTGGTACAGTTTTATTCATTCGCAGCTCTAAAGAAGCATGAGAGAGACTGACAGATGCCCTTTAAAAAGTAGATGCTGCAGAGCTGTGATGGCAGTTACCTGAATAAACAGTAGCTTCCACTAAAGACAAGCAAATATGAACGTAAGAAAGAATCCCAGCACATTATTTGACTTCCACAGCACTATTTATCAACTTCATGCCACTTAGGAGTGAGGCTGCACCTACCAATTATTTTGTTCATCACTTATTCTAACAATTATGGATTTAATCATTAATTAATTGAATAGTTCATCAGATTGAGTAAACAGTAAAAAATGAGCCTTTTTTTCAAATAACACACTGCTAATTTTTATTTCATGAACTTCTTCCCTTCAATTAGCTATACCAGTTTTATCCTTGAACGTCCCAGGGTGGGGGCTGGAGTCTATCTCAGCTAACAATGGACAAGAGTCAACAGATTGGGGGGATATTTACTAAGGTTTTGTGGCTTGTTTTTGGTGCTAGAAAGAATTTCACTTTCGGCTTTTCCCATTTAGGGGTCGCCACAGCGAATCTGACGAGTCGGATCACATGTTTTATGCCGGACACCCTTCTTGACACAACCCTGATTCAAACCTGGGCCGTAGCGGCCTTAACCAGTAGCCTACCAGGGACGGCTCTATTTGGTGCTAAACAATTATATTGCATATAATCATATTTACTAAGGAGTCAATGGAGTTTTACATCCAAGAAAAATTTTAAAAAGAGACACCACAGGAATTTGCATGTATGGGACCATCCAATATGAATTTTAAGGTGTTCCCGAGAGACTGGAAATTTATACAGATACTCTCAGCACCTCAATTGTGGCTGAAAGGAGGTGTAAAATGTGTGGCAGCTGTGAGTTGTATGAGACCTAGTCAAAGCTAAGCGCATGTGTGAGCAAGGACAGAATGCTTGTAAAGCTTCTTGCTTTCCAGAGGAGAATGTGAGGGACTTTAACATGCTCTCAGGTCACATCATGCTTCAATTGCTGAGCAAAATACAAGATGATGTGACTGGTGCAAGATTACGTGATTACCCTTCTGAAATACATTTGTTGGTTCCTTCAACCATATTAAAGTTCAGCTGCTGTAATCTTGCACCTTCTTCTACCCTTGTTACAGTAGCCTGCAGGCAATATCCCTTTACAAATGCCTGTGTATTCAAATTAACACACAGTCATTTATATCATCGGTTTCGGTAAATGTGCTGCAAAATTCAAAAATTGTTTTGCAATATTTTGTGCACCTGACAGTAATGTGTGACAGGTTTAGTAAATATCTCCCAGGACAGGTTGCCAGACAGTCACAGGGCTGATACAAACACACCGACGCTCACAACCATGCCTGCGGGCAATTCAGATTCACTATATTTCGTGAACTTAAAAAAAAAACTACAAAACAATTAAAGCACAATTTTGGTATATGAGCTCTTGTGATAAATTATACCAAACTTGTTTGTTCTATGAAACTTCAGAGAATGCTGAAAAAGCTTGATCACAGTTCCCTAAAGCCATGATGTCACTGCTTTTTCCGTTTGAGAATCTAAACTGTCTAAAATCTAAAGGGATTCAGTTTATTATCAGACAGGTAATCAATTATCTAAATATCAGCAGATGCATTATCTGTCATTCAGCCTATGGATTAATAGTGTAAATGTTTAAGCTCTGCTGAGGAGTATTGCTACAGCTCCAACTCTTGGTTATGTTAAACAATTAAAAACATACTTGTCAGTAGCCTCTGCATAGATGTTGTTCTATTGGCTTTTCATTGAAAAGCCTTATGTACTGTATCGATCTCCTGTTGTAAGATCATGCCACTAATGGATGTTGTTCTAACATGTTACATATTTTGCATATAAAAATGCAGCGTTAACAATTTAAGTAAGCGTGTCTGTATTTCTGTAACATTTGTTCCAAATAAGTGCTTAAAAAATAAAGACAAGGAACTGCATAATTGCATACAAAAGCAGACAAGGACAGACAAAAACAAAATGTTCCTGAATTTAGGTCCACTGCTTTTTAGGCTTCTGTTTGGTACATTGACTTGTAGACTTAATAACAGTATCTGAGATGCTCACATGTGCATGTTTGTGTGTATATGCACATTGTCTGATGGACTCTAATTATTCGCAACATTTATTTGCACTTATGTTGTAATGCTTTTCCTTGTTATCTGTCCCATGGAGTTACCATACAGCTCCCCTGTAAACGCAGTTATTTCTGTGTGCTTCACTCACTGATTGCCCAAGTTGCATCAGCCACACAGACGATCACTGACCTAGAAAGAATAACAACAATCCTCCACCAAATAAATGAAGACAAGAGACTCCTTGACTCTCTCACTCCAGCAACACAGTGTGTTCCACCGGGAAACGATCAGTGTCCCGGAGACCAGAATCCCATGGGATGGATAACATGGTAATCAATCCTTCTATGACGCTCCAGTTACCAGTAATGGTGTTTATGTTTCTTGGCTGCAGTACCAAGCCCAGAAACTGGGCCTGTTCTACACCATTGAGGACTGAGCCCTGGCGCCTTGTCACAGGTGGAAAATGCAATTGCTCCTTAGGGAAGCATATAGTGTCGCTCCGCAACCACCAGCAGAACATTCCCTTGTGATGCCAAGCGCATTTAATATCTCCTTTGGTCTGTTCAGTAACATTTCTAATACCGAACGTGAAGGTTATAGAGTTGCATTTTTGATTTGTAAATGGATGACGTGCAGTCCCTAGCTACAGATTTCACTCAGCTAGGTTATGTCCTGTGTAGTGCACATGATTCAGGTCTATTACAGTCATTGTAACTGGAGGTACAAACTTTAGAGGAATCACAACAACATACACTCTATAATACAGCATTTTAGCATAAGGCAAGTGCTGATCAGCAGCTCTGTTTTTACAGCCGAGTAGAGATTCACGTATAATTGAGGCAGAATTCATGTCCAGTCTCAGCAAATGGACTGTAACTGAAAGTCAGACCGATTATTATGGCCCCATCAAAATCAGTAGGGCATAATTTGTATTCACAAAGGAAGAGTTGTCTCATGGTAATTTTTGTGCATTTTGTTCACAATTCACCTTGTTTCTGGCCACATTTGTATCCTATGTATGACATTGTGTTTTGGATTGAACTATGCTTGTACTTTGTGACTGAGTGTTATGATGAACATCTTGACTTTAGCAGAACTCAGATCCTCTGAAAAGATAATGACATAAGAGAGAAGGAAAAAACTTTGTGCATTCAATAGTCTTCCAAAAGTTGTTTATACACTGCTTGTATTGCTTTTCCTAAGAAGGTTTTGGTGGAAATATGCCCTAATTCTTACACAGATTATGGACAGGAAAATGAAGAAGGCAACACAAAGTGCCGTGTTTTTGGCTTATACCCTACAGGATCTTAGGTTTATGCTACAAAACATCTTGAGGAAAGCATTGTTTGGTTAAAGTTAGGAAATGATGGTTTCAGTTGTACTGAAAAAGTAAAGACATTCTACATTATATTTAACCAGGACTTTGATGCTTCCTTAACAACTTGGTTTAAATTGATATGTGCTGTTGCACACTAGTAGAGTTAGAGTAGCTAAGTCAACTAATTCACAGAGCATATTAAAAATAGATTAGCTTTTACAGGGCAATTGAAATAAAAATAAATACTTTAATGAATACTCAGTTTTAAAAACCTGCAAAAAATGCTAAATTCAACAATAATAGTAATGCTGCATTTACAGTTATTAGAAGACAAAGAAAGGGGCCCACTGATGACATCTAATTAGCCCATGAGCAAATCTGTTATCAGCTCAACACAGTTTCAGGCTTAGATAGTGAGGGGGTTCAGGGGAAGAGTCAGTTGAAGTGGGGACCAAATCTGATGAAAACCAGTATACCAGTATGTCAACTTTGTATTAGTCTTGCACATATAGTAGGGTTTGGCTTCAATAGCTGCGGCATTGTGTGTTTACATAACCTAATACAAAGGTCTGGCTAAGCCTGAACCTAACGAGCTTTATCAAAACATTTATTGCTGGTACAGTATCTTATTTATTTATTAGCGTAAAGTCTAAATTTTTCACCGAACATTTTACCCTTTGCCTCTTGGCAAATGCATATGTTTTAAATTTTGTCAAATGTGAGTTTTTTCAAATCAGTCCTTTAAGGATTGGTTCTGGTTTTAAATAGTTTTAGCCCTTTGAGTTTTAGTTCTTAAATACATCAGTTTTTAAAGATAATGAAATTTAAAAACAACTACATCTAAAAGAATTTGAACTTTTTTTTTTAAATTTCATAAGCCAGTTCTACACTGAATTAATTTGCAATCAAAACAAAATCTTAGTTACACAAACCGTTAGAGCATGTGGGACAGTCAATTCAGCTTCCTGTGCAAAGTAGAACACTAACCATTAATCACCTGTCCACTTTCAGAGGTGTGTGATATCCCAACTTGTGCTTTTGGCAAAGATTTAATACAGTGAACTGAAAAAACTGAAAAGTTGTTTCACCTCTCATCTAAGAGGCTTCATCAGCTTTGCCCAACTGGCATTGAGCCAGAGATATTTATCCCCCTTGGTGGTGTTTCAGTCCTTTGAAGGCCAACAATGTCCCTTAATGACTGAGTTGTTATAGCCCAGTATCGGTGAGAGTCGTTACCTGTCTTTGAATCCTCCCCTGTCAACCGACGCCTATTGTCCTGGTGGGCATGTTTGGGCAGAGATCTCAAAACAGAGTTGTAGATGGATGACAAGTTGCATCTTAGTCCACCATCCCTATTTAGTGAGGGGTGTTCTATTTGGACAAAAATGGCTTCCTTAACTCCTTTCTCAAACCAGCGATGTTCTCTGGAGAGGATCTGAACTTCACTGTCCTCAAAAGTATGTCCTTTGTCCTTCAGTGTACAATGTACAAGTACCAATGTACAAGTCGTTACACTCCTGACTACGCTTAATTGCATACACCACATCACTCTGTTTATGTCTGGGTGTTTTGTCCTTTGGGTGGACCAGTCTCTGCCGCAGGGTGTTCCCTGATTTAAAGTTTACTGGGATATTGTGGTTGCGAAAGATCCTTTTTAACTTCTCTGATAAACCAGCCACATAAGGGATGACAGTGTTATCCCCTTTTGTTTCTGGTTTCTCCCTGTTGGTGTTGGGCCTCTTCCTTGCTTTGATGAAGGCCCACTTGGGGTATCCACAAGCCTTAAGGGAGTTCTGGATGTGTAGTTTCTCCTTCTTGGCCCCTTCTGCAGTTGTGGGCACTTCCTCTGCCCTGTGATTTAGAGTTCTGATGACGCCCCGTTTGTGTTGAAGTGGACTGTGTGAGTCAAAATACAGTGCTTTGAGAATTTTGGCCCAAACTAAGGCACGTGACTCAAAAGGGTACTTTTGAATCACTTGACTCTCGATTTGTGAGTTCATAATTCTGTGGCAGATGAAAGACACCAACAAGACAGAAAATGTCTCAAGCTCAACTAGTGGAAAATTGGAAGTGGTCTGGATATTTATGTAGTTGACAGATATTGGCAGAACAAATAATGAGGGCTGTGAATGAGATTGTTCTTTTGAAAGGAAGCCATGATGGCTGTCAAAAATCTAACCATTGTTTCACATTTGAAAATGAAAGTTATTTTGGAATTTTCTGAAATGTAATCATTAGGTTAGATGGACACATTTTGAATAGCAATTGTTGCTTTATTTAATGTTCATTTAGTCTTTTTATGTGCTCTTATCAGTAGCTTAAAGATGAGCTCAGGAACCAGCCAGCCAATATCACTGAAATCCTGACTCCCCAAGATTAAATGTAGTTTATTCAGTTCATTCGGGCAAATATGTGGGAACGAGGCACCCTGACAGCTTATTGAAGTGGACCGTCAACAAAATGTGTGTTATGTAGCAAGATGTGGATTTATACAGTCTCCGCCTCGCAATGCTTCAACCGCTCTAGCTGTTCATAATGCAGCACCTTCCCAATCTCAGGGTTTTCTCTTTGCTTCAGCCTCACCATTCACAATGAATGATGGCCGAGTCACTCCACAGCTGCCTGGCTTTTCTGTATCGAGATGTGGGTCTCTCTCTCACTCGCATCCACAGACACACAGAGACTAATAAAGGTTAAGAGGAGCAGTGTAAAAGTGGAGCAGTGCTGTCCTATTTTACTGGTTATGGATGAAGTGATGGGTCTGCGTCATCTGGCTCCAGTGTATTATGTAATCCCTGCAAGCCACTCCATGTCCAAGAGAACTGATTACCATTCCCTTTGTAATACACAATAGATGCCAAGGGATGATCTCATATTGTGTTAATAAAGATGTCAGTAAATAATTTGCTTTTCCCCATCATGCCAAGAGCAACTACAAATTGATTTTTATGCTGCACATGGGCATGGTGGAGATGTTTACCTTGTTGAATTATCTGCAGCTTTTCATCTTCACTTCACTGTGACTGAATTGAAACATGCCTATTAAAAATGCAAAAATGAATCTTGTCTTGTTTGTAGACATTATTGCTTATGACAAATACATTTATTGTGAGTACAGTTGAATTGGTCCCACTTGCTTATGACAAATACATTTACAGTGGTGTGAAAAAGTGTTTGCCCCCTTACTGATTTCTTATCTTTTTGCATGTTTGTCACACTGTAATGTTTCAGATCGTCAAACAAATTTATATATTAGTCAAAGATAACACAAGTAAACACATCATGCAGTTTTTAAATGAAGGTTTTTATTATTAAGGGAAAACAAAATCCAAAACTATATAGCCCTGTGTGAACAAGTGTTGGCCCCCCTGTCAGAACACTGGTTTATCGCCCCTGAGTTCAATTTCTCTAGCCACACCCAGGCCTGATTACTGCCACACCTGTTCGCAATCAAGAAATCACTTAAATAGGACCTGCCTGACAAAGTGAAGTAGACCAAAAGATCCTCAAAAGCTAGACATCATGCCGAGATCCAAAGAAATTCAAAAACAAATGAGAAAGACAATAATGGAGCTCTATCAGTCCGGAAAAGGTTATAAAGCCATTTCTAAAGCTTTGGGACGGCAGCGAACCACAGTGAGAGCCATTATCCACAAATGGCGAAAACATGGAACAGTGGAGAACCTTCCCAGGAGTGGCCGGCCGACCAAAATTACCCCAAGAGCGCAGCGACAACTCATCCAAGAGGTCACAAAAGACCCCACAACAACATCCAAAGAACTGCAGGCCTCACTTGCCTCAGTTAAGGTGAGTGTTCATGACCCCACCATAAGAAAGAGACTGGGCAAAAATGGTTTGCATGGCAGAGTTCCAAGACGAAAACCACTGCTGAGCAAAAAGAACATAAAGGCTCGTCTCAGTTTTGCCAGAAAACATCTTGATGATCCCCAAGACTTTTGGGATAATACTCTGTGGACAGACGAGACAAAAGTTGAACTTTTTGGAAGGTGTGTGTCCCATTATGTGTGGCGTAAAAGTAACACCGCATTTCAGAAAAAGAACATCATACCAACAGTAAAATATGGTGGTGGTAGTGTGATGGTCTGGGGCTGTTTTGCTGCTTCAGGCCCTGGAAGACTTGCTGTGATAAATGGAACCATGAATTCTGCTGTGTACCAAAATATCCTGAAGGAGAATGTCCGGCCATCCGTTTGTGACCTCAAGCTGAAGCGAACTTGGGTTCTGCAGCAGGACAATGATCCAAAGCACACCAGCAAGTCCACTTCTGAATGGCTGAAGAAAAACAAAATGAAGACTTTGGAGTGGCCTAGTCAAAGTCCTGACCTGAATCCAATTGAGATGCTGTGGCATGACCTTAAAAAGGCAGTTCATGCCCGAAAACCCTCCAATGTGGCTGACTTACAACAATTCTGCAAAGATGAGTGGGCCAAAATTCCTCCACAGCGCTGTAAAAGACTCATGGCAAGTTATCGAAAACGCTTGATTGCAGTTGTTGCTGCTAAGGGTGGCCCAACCAGTTATTAGGTTTAGGGGGCAAACACTTATTCACACAGGGCTTTGTAGTTTTGGATTTTGTTTTCCCTTAATAATAAAAACCTTCATTTAAAAACTGCATGATGTGTTTACTTGTGTTATCGTTGACTAATATTTAAATTTGTTTGATGATCTGAAACATTACAGTATGACAAACATGCAAAAAGATAAGAAATCAGTAAGGGGGCAAACACGTTTTCACACCACTGTAAGTTTAAGGAAGGGTGGGAAAGTTTAACGAGAACTCTGTTGCTGGAATGTGAAAACAATGACTGCAGGTAGAAACATGATCAGGGAAACTCTACCTTTGTCATCAAAACACCTGCTATAACATGAGGTCATGTATTTTGAAGCAGTTTACTGCATGATTATCTAAAATATTTTTGGGATCAGAGATCTCAGCTTGGCTGAAAGAAACAGATTATTTTCTCAGTTGGATGCTTTAAATATGAACTAGCATTTACTGTACCGTAGGTAATGTTCAGTTTGCATTAGCAGAATATGTCCATAGGAAAGAGAACACTAAACAGATATCGGGGAGAAGAAATTATAAACAATAACACTGGATTGTGTGCTACATCATATTTAAAAGAGAGATTATTGCCATATGTAAACATATTGAATGATTATTACACAAGAAGTTAAACTGAACCTTTTATATGATGACTTTAAAAGGTTCAGTTTACCCAGATTACAAACGTCAACAAAAACAACTTCATTGTACGGGGCTGGAGCCCTGAAAACCCAGACAAATTAGACCATAGCTATCTGCATGGTTAGATATCACTCCGTTATGCAAGTATTCATTTTTTATGATTATCATCATACATTGCTCAGCACATTCATTGCATTTATTCACATTCCCCTCTATTCTCTGGGTTGTAAACTGTAGCTAATACTCACTGAATCCTGCACCACAGTGATAGAGGAGAAATGTTAATCACACGATACAGTATGTTAGCTGGTATATGTCCTCTATAATTAGCTGTTGATGGCTGCAGCCGGTGGTGTCAGAGCATGCAAATATGCCCCTGAGCACATTGCTATTCTAATTAGCATTGCCACTCTCAGCATTCGCTGCTGAGCTGCTGTCAAGGGGGGGAAGGTGAGGGAAGCAAAGACATAAAGGTTGGGGGTGAGACAAAATAGAATATAACCTCCTGCATTTCCTACTGCAGTGACAGTTCGCAGCTCAGCAGGTGGAAATTGGGTAGCTACACCATAGACAGCATTGAGACACTAGAGTGTTTACACATGTGTACAGGCCAACATATGCACATATTTTTAAATGAACAAACTTGACTTTTAAAATGGCAAGTTAAAGGATTAAAACTAGACAACATTCAAAGGATGCAAACCTTTTTTTTGGGATGTAGCTCAGGAACATTCCAAGAAATGTAAAATCTGCTGACACCATGGTGAATCAGCAGAGTTTCAGCTAGGATTTGATCTTACTTGCAAGTGTGCAGCATCATTTGTTGTCTCACAGTAGCAAGTCTTCTGTGAGGCCTAAATATTTGAACATTCAATCCAGAATATTGGATCCAGATCATATTTTTGGTGTGTTGTAGAGCTTATGCGAATATATATGGAAAAAAAAATATATATATATCTATCAAACTCGTATGGCTACCATGTTAGCAAACATTTAGTGCATGTATCTTCGGCATGCAGCAGATGCAGAGTAAAATGGGCATCGCAAAGGAGCCTACCTTCTTTCCTCTAAATGTCAAATGTTAATTTTGACAGCAATTAAAGTCATGGTTTACCCCTGTGTTGTTTTCTTGATAAATGTCTTACCTCTACATTGTGCACTGAAAGTAGCTTGTTTAAACTGCCTGTGGTCTTATGGGGTTTTGGAAAAAGTCATTAGCAGTGAAGCGTATGTACAGACAACTCAAAACCACAAGCTGACAGAGCCTTTGAAAGTTGCACTTACTAGTGCAGATTAACAGAATAACAAAAATACTGCTTAATAGAACTTAAAGTACAGCTAACAGCATACAAATGACTGTGATTTCTATGCAGGGGATTTTTACAGTCATATAAGGCCAATCGGTTGCTCAGCTGCTGACCTTTCTAGCTCACACATTTCACTTTCTGTCCTCTACTCACTAATAAGATGTATCTCCTCTTCACTTTGATGATTCCTCAACATAGGGACTATTACTTTAGTTGCAATTCTTCTGTCACAGAGATCAAAAAGAGTACTAAATTACTGCAGTGCCCTTTCAGTGAAACTGAAATAGAGACAAAGAGAGAAAGCAGCTTGCTGCTCTGAGTGTCTCTCTACATAGGCTCCTAGTGTGAAGAGGAGGGCAAAACCTGACAAATTGTTCCCTGACATCCTCACAGAGGCTCATCGGATCGTTAAACCCACCTCAGCGTGGGAAAAATGCTGCTGAACGACGCTGAGGATGTTTGCCTTGATAATGCCAAAGCCTGTTTGTGTCTGTGTCAGGAGTTGGGCAGTTAATCCAGCCTACATCCGAAGTCCAGATATCAATCCCGTGTTAGAGAGCTGTGGGGCGAGACTGACTGTCATGCTTGAGGAGAGCAGCCTCTACACTCTACGCACTCTACTTTTTATGAAGGGAGACGGAAGAAGGGAGGGAGGGAAATCTTGAACATGCACACAGTGTGTTGGATTTATTCTGGTATTCAGCTGTATTGGATCAGTGTTCCTGCCTAGCCAGAACAAAAGAGAAATGTGTTTGTGTCATTATCATAACCAAACATTCTCTTCTGATTTGTTGTTGGCAGGATTTATGAGCGGGTGATAGACCCTCCTCAGATGGAGCTCACCCCAGGCAGTGGTGTGTGGCTAGGCCAGCACAGTCACAAGCATGGCCTGTTCAAGGTAAGAATCTACTGAAAATGCGTACATGCATGTGTGCACACCCACCCACATAAACTCAGGCATACACTTCATTCACATACCTGAGTGTGTGCTTCCCATACAAGATTACTGTAATTGGCCAGATTTGCTGCGCCCTGTGTGGGGGTAAGAGAGCCAAGTGGAAGATAAAAGAAAGAAATACTGAGGGCTTGCAGAGGAGCCACAAAATGCTCAGCATGTTCTTTTGAAATACTTGATTCCCAAGCCCATTACAACATTGCATGTACTCACAGCAGGAAAGAGACATGGTGGGGTTTCATCAAGACATGCGCAGCCTCTTGATATTCCCACTTCTTCTGCCCACCCGAGATGCACTGAATGGGCTCTGCCTCACATATTGATTAGCCACCAGACCTTATTGTTGTTTATTATCCACCCCCCTCCATGCTTTGACACCATCACTACTGCACATCAGCCCAGCTTTCCTCCTCTTCCTTCATCCCACTTGCACCAGGATTTCAAGGAGCTTCGTCTTCTAGAGGAAAGCTTTGGTCTTAAAAGGCAGCTCCATCATCCAGTTCCCCACCCGCAGCTGGCTCAGTTCTTTGAGTCTGTCTATCCTCTATATGCAGGGAGCGATCAAAAGGCTTATGTGAAGTGACAGAAGGAATGAGTAGTTTCTCCCATCACATTTACAACAGGATAAATTGGCATGTTGGCTGACAGATGCATTTGTAAGACCTTGAGTCAAGGACTTGTTACTCACTGTCAGCACCATTTAGAGATACTTTGTTTTTTTAGCGGTAATCTAATTATCTCCTTTTCATGCATATTTATGAGCCAATAATTGTATTTTTTGTTATACAAATTTAGTAACTGACTTTTTGGTAAGTCTCTCCACAGAGAGAGAATATAAGGTACCGCAGTTGAATAGTATCACACCAACAAATAAAAGAAAGTTAGGAATATACTCTGCTCATAAAAATTAAGGGAACACTTATATCACTCCTCGGATCTAGATGAATGAATCAGTCAAGTTGTAAACCTTTACTAATGAACATAATTTGTTCAAAACAAAATGACATATTGGTTAGTGGAAACCAAAATCATCAACCCATGGAAGGCCATATTTAAAATCACACTGAAAAAAAAGTGAAAAACTGAAATCACAGGATCACCCAAGTAATGTGAATTTCATCATGGCAGCGCATAGTGTGACTCAGAAGGGCTTGTGGCCCCTGTGTGCCTGTATGCACTCCTGACAATGTCTGGGCATGCTCCTGATGAGTTCGTGGAGGTTGTTGTGAGGGATCTCCTCCAAGACCTGGATCAGGGCATCAGGGAGCACAGTCTGTGGTGGTACTTGGTGGCATCGGATGCACCGATACATAATGTCCCATAGGTGTTCAATTGGATTTAGGTCAGGGGAATGTGAGGGCCAGCCAATGGCATATATCTTCATCATCCAGGAACTGCCTACACACTGTGGCCACATGAACCCAGGGCCCACTGCACCAGCATAAGGTCTGACAGTTGCTCTGAGGATTTCATTCTGGTCTCTCACAGTAGTCAGGGACATGGAGGTCTGTGTGGCCTCCCCAGGCCATTACTGGCCCACCACGGCCCGATGATGTTAGAGGCAGCATAATGTTGACTATGGCGTCTCCAGACTTTTTCACGCCTTTCACATGTGCTCAGTGTGAACCTGCTCTCATCTGTGAAGAGAACGGCCTGCCAGTGGCAGACCTACCAATTCTGGTATTCTCTGGTGAATGCCAGTCAAGCTACACGGCGCTAGGCTATGAGCACAGGTCATACTAGAGGAAATCGGGCCTTCATGCCATCCTCATGGGTTGTCTTGCTTTTGCCTCTCCACTGCACCTGTTGTCATTTTCATCTGCACTAAAGCAGGTGAAACAGATTCACAATCACTTGTGCTTCCTAAACGGACAGATTAATAGCCCTGAAGTTTAACTGACTTGGTGTTATAGTGTGATGAGCAAGTGTTCCCTTAATTTTTTGAGCAGTTTACTTTTCAGTAAGAAAAAAAGGTACTCTAGTCTTTCTCTCAACTTTAAATGAGCTTAGCTTAGCATAAAGACTGGAAAAACACAGCTAGCTTGTCTCTCAGAAAGTAAAAAAAAAAAAAAAACCACACCTACCAGCAACTTTAAAGCTAAAACCTTCTATCTCGTACAGTCAGTATGTTTAATTTGTATACAACGGACAAGCTGTAGTTTAACAGGGAGTTGTGTTCTGTATCTGTTTCTTGGCAAACAGTGGCTAGGCATACTGTGCAGGGGCCTTATTTTGTATTTGTATTTGATTTATTCTTTCAAACATGTAACGACAGTCAATATGTCAACACACATAATTTCACACATATCCACAAATGCATTATCAATTTGCTTATACCTAATACATGCTTGAACGGAGTAGGAAGAAGTTAGACTTATCTAGTCCTACCCCATAACATCATCTTACCATCATTG
>NW_018128003.1:748849-771239 GCF_001952655.1 Monopterus albus
CGATTCCCAAATACCATAAATTTAGTTTTATCCAAATTCAGAGATAGTATATTACTATCACACCATTTCTTTATCTTCTCAAGTTCCTGTGAAACCCGTCCAGAGAGTTGCTGTAGGTTTTCACCCGATGCCCATATGGTAGTGTCATCAGCAAATAAAACCACTTTCACTAAATCCCAAACCTTGCATATATCGTTAATGTATAGTATGAATAATTTAGGTCCCAAAACTGAACCTTGAGGCACTCCACATACAATGTCCAGCTCACTCGATTGATGTTCACCCAACTTTACAAATTGACGCCTCTGTGTCAAATAACTTTTAACCCATTTCAGAACCATTCCTCTGATCCCATATTTTTCTAACTTGTCCATTAATAATTCATGATTGACTGTGTTAAATGCTTTTTTTAGGTCAATAAATATTCCTATCGTGTATTTCCTCTCATCCATAGCACTTGTTATGTCCTCCATCAGGTCGGTAATGGCCAAAGATGTCGACCGGTTTGACCTAAAACCATACTGACAGAGAGGATTTTATGTTTATCAATAAATGTATCTAATCTGTTATTAAAGAGCTTTTCCAGGCTTTTTGAAAATTGTGACAACAGAGAAACCGGTCTATAATTTGTGAAGTTGTGCTTATCACCAGATTTATACAGTGGAAAGCTACATTGGTGTAGCAAACAAAAGGCAAACAAAAGGAACAAATGGATTCACACAGACAAAGACAACATATTGTTCAACTTTACATCACCAGTTACTCTTCTCTTCACACTTTCTCACTTGTTCTCTTCATTAACCTGCTATAGACAAGGAGATAAACATGTTGTCTTGTGTTAAAAGAAGAGAAGGGTGATTTGCTTGTTGGGGTACATGAGAAACAAATAAAAAGGCAAAAGGTGAAAGAAAGGGAAAAATATCCAAGAGTCATAGAATTAACACTGCAGATAGAGATAGGAGGTGAAATAAAGCTACTGTTGTAATATATTCCATTCAGGTCTCAGGGATAGGATAAGACAAGCTAACTATGCCTTAAAAAACATATATTGAGCCCTCGCAGTGGCTTGAGATGCTCCTCATCCTTGCACTACTGTCTCCCAAGGGCCTCTCCATCTGAAAGGCAACTGTAATAAATTATCTTTATCTAGAATCCATTGTGCCAAGGATGCTCACTCTTCAGGGACACTGCAGACTCGTTTGGAACTATGCTTCATGCACCACAGGACAGTAATGAATCTAACACAGACAATGATGGAAAGCTTGAACACTTTACATCAGGTAACATGATAATGAAAAAAAAAACCAAACCTGGACGTGACAGATTCAGAGCTTAGATCTCTCACTCAGTCTGTCATATATTTTCCTGTATCTCTCATATGTCTCATGTGTTTCCTGGATGATTAAATTCATTTGTTTGCACTTTGTTCATATCTTTTTCTTTCTTTATTTCAGTGTTGGTACTATCCACATACAGCAACATAATTACATAATTAACTATACCTGGTGTGGTCAGTCTGTTCAATCATGTAACATTAGTTTTACAGTACAGTCTGGGGTCAATTTTCCCTACTTTTTAATATTACAATAGACTAAAAAAAACTGGTATGAACTATTGGAAAAAACATATTGTTGTGTATAATTTAACTTATTTATAACAAGGAAAAATCTAAAATGTTAAGGTTTTTTGTCTTGTTGATGCTGTGTCTCTTTATTTGTAGCAGGACTTAATAATGGAGTACTTTAAGCCCTGAATGTATTATATTGTAATTCTACATATAACACATTACTCCTTGCATTTCTGAAAAAGAGGCATTGTTGCCCCCACATTATTTAATAAAAAAGAAGCTTTTTTGCCTAATTTTAAGTTGACTGTATATCCTTGTTGTGTGCCCAATGTTTATTAGGAAATCTTATGCAATAGTGCACACCTCCCCTCAGGCTTGTACAGTTAGATCTGCATCTGTGTTGAATAGAAACCAAAGTCAAAACTACCATGGAAGCCCATATGCCCTTAGTGTCTAAATGTGAGAATTTCTTATTTAATTTATTACTTTGCAATACATTACAGACATAGAGGCTTAAAGTATGATGACTACAGGCAGAGTCATTACTAACCATCAAGAATTTGATTTGAATATTTTGTACTGGGTGAAATTAATTGGTGTAGCCAAACTAGAGAAGCATGAACATGTAAATGCATCCTTTGTAATAATAATTATCTTCTCTCTTTCTCTGTTCATGCATCTTTTGTTTCTTTCCTCTCACAGCTGTTAATTAGTGTTGTTGATCTTGCTCTTGGGAGATGAACCAGAGGTCGAGGTTAAATCTTTAGACCCTGCTAGAACAAGGAAAGGTCATGTTGTGCATGATCAAAGTGAGGGGAAAAAAGAAGCCCAGGATAATAAACCTCTGTCAGTGTTGCCCGAAGGCAAAGCTCTGGACAAACATGCCTGGCCTATTATTACTATAATAAACAAGCTAACTGGGAATTGTGACTATAAAAATGTGCAGACAAGCAGCATGAAGGCAATTTTTATCAGCAATAATGGTGAATGAACTTGGGAATGTTTGGGGATGCAAAGAAGCCAATAAAGCATAAACAGAAGCACACCTCACACAAACACATATTTGCACTCCTTTTGTTGCACTTCATCATAACTGAACCTTAAGCCAAGCTGAATTATTAGCTTAAAATTTAATCTAAACCCAAAACCAAACCATAAATTAGCCCCTAGAGCCAAAGCCACCATCATTTTGAGAAACATCTTTCATTTATTTAACTGTATAAAGACATCTGTTTTTCACACTGTAAAAGACATGAAAACACACACAGATTTTGCTTTGCAGTGTTATTTATTTGAGCAGTGATACATTTTTAATTGCTTTGTTTTTATAGTGCAGATCTTTGGCTTTTATGTGAAAAACATGTTATTGTTGCTGTTCAGCTTTACCTACATTATAAGATATCCACTTCAGATGACGAGTGTCTGAACTGTTGGCTTCGCTCAGGCCTGGACTGGGATAATAATCCAGGCCAGCAACATGTCAGCCCACTATACTCTCAAAATATCAAATTACACTGATCTGGTTTATGTGTTGGCAAACCATTTCCTAATTACACACCCAGGAGACAGGGAAGCATTAGTATTGATTTGAATTTGTGTTTGTGTCCACCTCAATTTCCTTTTAGCTCTGTTTTGGTTCCTGATAAAATTGTCTTTTTAGCTGCTAGCTTAGCCATGAAAGTTGCTAACTTTGTCATTATTAGCCTACCAAGTGGATAGCGTACAGTTGGTCTGAGAGGTTTGCTGAAAACAGTTGTTTTGATGTGATGATTAAAAATACAGCAAATACCAAAACCATGAGCTAAAAGAGGCTTGTAAATCTCTAAACAGCTGCAAAGTTGGTGATAATTCTCTGTGATTTCATCACTGTGACAACTGCTATCACATTGCATGTACTCCATTGAATCAGTCACTATAAAAATATTGATTACTGCAGTTTAAAGCTGAAAGTCAGCACAACCTCATTCATTTCAAATGCAATTTACTGCTGTAAAATAACTTGGACAAAATGGGTCAGTGATGTGAAATGTAGCCATATAATTTGACTTCTCTTACATACTATGAATAGTGCTATTCAAACATTCCTGCGATAGAGGAATGAAACGTTTATTTTTTTGTGTGTGTGCTTGTGTGTGTGCGTGTGTGTGAGAGAGAGAGGGTTGATTTTGACTTTATTTCAAATTACCTACTGATCATTGAAAGTGATGTGTGGTCAGGGCCCCTATATAACACCACTGAGACAGACATCTGTGATCTACACTTTCATTTTCATTCTGAGTGACAGTGACAATCTCTTCTTCACCATCCAGAGCTTCACAAACCTTGTGTGTGAGAGTGTGTGCATTTGTTCTCAGTCTGTGCTGCAGGCCTGTTCGCCTCAAGGCTCTCTGTGTGTCTTTGTGTGAAATAGAGGCAGGTGTTGCTTGCATCCAGGCCAGCCAAATGCACTGTAAATGGATTTCACATACACACAAAGCAGACAGGTTGATGCCAACTGTGTTTGAGGTGGCGAATTCCAATGTCCTTCCAGCTTGTTTTCAGTAGCCACTTTGATGGAATGGTGAAATTATATTACCCCTGTGTGTGGGCACCCCAGTGTTTTACAAGTTCGGTTTTCCATTAGAGAGAGTGACTTTTTCCCATATTGTTCCCTGTGGTCATCATGAAGCCCTCTATTTACCAGCCCTGCACCTCTGGAGATAGCCTGTCATTCAAAGTGATTGACAGACAGTTTGTTAAAAGAGAAAACGCTAGTTATAGGTCATTTATTTCTGCCTGTGTCTGAAGTCTGTTTGCTTCATTTCAGCTAGGAATGGATGCTGTATGCAAAGTACTGAAATACAAGCACTTCAAAACTGTAATAAATTAAGAACAAGGAAAGTTATGGCTCAAGAAAGTTAGATGTGATAATTAAGTTTTAGGGGCGGTTTCATTATAAGTTGTCTGGTAAGTTTTCCTTTTTTTTTTTAATTCAAGTTTGGCATTAAATTAGTTTATTTTGATGTAGTCAAGTGTTTTTTGAAGGATGTCCGTTTGTAAATTGCTATGTGTAGTTTACTGCAGATCTAATCAGCTCCTGCTGCTCACAGCTTTAAAAACCAGTTTTTAAGAAATTCCACAAAGTCATCCTTTAGAAGCAGTGTCCCCATCACTCTGCATGATCTCCCAGTCCCACTGTCAATGGTTTGGGATTACTTCCTGCTACTTGGTAAACAGAATCTTTAATGAAACTATCAGGTTGTTCATCTACTGTATACCAACCTGCAGAGGGTTGCGAGGGGGCTGGAGCAAATCCCAGCTGACAGTCGGGGAGAAGTGGAGTGAAATATGAATAGATCTCCAGTCTATCAAAGGGCTAATGTGTAGAGACAAACCACCAGTTTGAGCAATTTAGAGTGACCAGTAACATGGATATTTCTGGACTGTGGGAGGAAGCTGTAGTACCAAGAGAAACCCCATGTAGACATGAGGAGAACATGGTTGACCATAAGGTTTGAACCCAGAAATTTCTTGCTGGGAGGCAACAGTGCTAACCGCTGACCATGGTACCACATCTAACACTATAATCCAGCCTGAAATATCTCAACAGCTATTGGATGAATAGCCATAAAAGTTGACGCGGATATTCATGGTGCCCATACGATGAGTACTAGTGACTTTGGTGATCCCCTGACATCAGCAAGTCATTAATTTACTCTGTGGATTATATCTACATCTACTCGATGGACTGGGAAAAAACTTTAAACCAGTATCTATGAACCCCCACACACTATATCCCAATGACTTGGAAAATCTCTAAACCTTTTCTCCATGATGAGATTACCATTTGTGATTTTGATTTAAATGTCCTGACAACTAGCTTTTAATGGATTGTCATAAAATTTGGCACACACATTCATGTTGCTCTCATGATGAATTTTAATCACTTCTATCTAACACTGTCATTAGGTCAGAATTTACTTTTGTTAACTTTACCATCAACCTCAGCTATCCTTTGAGTTTAGTGCTAATTAGCATGTTAACATGCTAATATGTTAACTTTAAATGGAGAAGATAGTGAACTCAAGCCTGTGACTGTTAATCATTTTGCTCAAAACAATCCTTTGCTGCCCCAGTACACTGGTAGCATAGCTGTGGACCCTTAAAGCTTGTAACCAGGAGGTCTAATAACTATTAACAATATGGGAGTAAAGTTACTCCTGAAGAGGACAGGCATGATTACACTTTTCTCAAGAATTTGGTTTTATCATCATCAAGAGCAGGTAGTGGTGTCAAGGTAACAACAACTAATAGATAGATACCATGTTGTATATCACATGATGTCCTGCTTGTAATGCTGATTATATAGGCAAAACTGCCTTCCAGAATATATGAAACTTCAAAAGGATTCAAGTGCCATGTACTGTATCATTTTATCTTGTATGACATCATCAGTCTAAATGAGGCACCTAAACAATCAGCAGACCTGGTATTTATTAGGCGTCATTTGGTCCACCTGCCCTCAGCAATGGGTTTTATAGTAAAATGAAATGCTTAAGAAAACAGCCACTATACTTATGTTCTCTTTTTTTTGTTTTGGAGTAACTTTACTTTTATATATGATAAACTTTGTTAAATTTTCATCCATTATATACAAAAAAATCTCATGATCTCATTAAGTTATGTTTAGCATTGACTGTGTCTTTTCCCTGCCCCCTCCCTCTGTGTTACTAGGGCATTATCCAGGATGTGAAGTTGATTTTTGCGCCCAATGGCTACATCAGCCAGTGTCCTAACCTTAATCGCAGTAAGTATCATGATGACACAATTGTACATGGTGTTATGAATCACACTGAGAGCAAAGGTGGACAGAAAAAAAGAACTTTTTCCATTACTGTGTGCCATTATAAAATTGGACTTTAATGAGCTATGTGACAGCTGGTAGTAACCTCTGCTGATTACAGAAGAAGCCTCTCTCTATTTTTTTCTTCCTCTACTCCAGTAATCTTCATTTTGCTGTAATTCATGCTCAGTGCAGCCTCCTCTAGCCTGGCTTTGTTTCTCCATCTGTTTACTGTCAAACAGATTAAGATACAAGGCCACCACTGTACCACTGCTTCTGTCACTGATCAATAAGGCATGTAATCACACCTTGTCAGTTTATTATGGATAGTAACACCAGCCACAAGCCAAAGATGAACAAATGCTTCCTTTGTTGGTGCCACCATGAGCTGTGTTAAAATAACTAAGACATTTTTTGCTCTGTTTATCTCCTATCTAAATACCTCTCTCTTCCACTTTCTCTCCTGATCCTTCTGTGTTTTGGTGCTGCCTTTCCTCTGTTGAGCTTGTCCGACCTGCAGCGATTTCCTGAACCTGGTGCAAGGCATCATGGATCTTCAGGAACTGCTGGCCAAGATGACCTTGAAAGTAAGAATAGGTTACATCCTCCCACAGAGGAAACTACCACCACCGGCTCACCAGACTATAGAACAACTTAGAAGAATCTATAATACGATGCAAAACTGCAATCTTACAGATAAAGGAAAAACACTGAATATGCAAAATGTTAGTGAAACAAAAGAAATAATCCCCTTTAAAGATCCACTAATACTTTTCAGTTTTAGCCTGACAAACAAGTACATAAATATATAAATGAAAAAGAAGAACTCTCCTCCCAGGCAGAGACAGCTCAGTCCTTTGATTATGTTACTGCCTCCACAGAAGCATATTATTCTTTCTCATCTAAAAACAATCTTTTTTTGTGGTAAATTTCAGTTGTGCCCAAAAAATTATAGTATCTGTTGGAAAACAAAATAAACATATAATTGTGAACATGGATTGCACTGGCTTTAAAAACTCACTAAGGGCAGTTGCTTGATCACAGCAGGTCTCAAATGATTTTATTTCATGGTTTTGTCTTTGCAGTTTAGTCACTCAGGGTTAGGGTAATGAAACAATGGAAGATTTACACTTTGAATATACAGTTCAATTATAACAATGGAGAAAAATGTAAGTGTGCATGCACTAGTAGCTTCAAGAAAATGTATTTGATTATTGTTACTTATAAAAGTAAAGTAACAGTAAAGAAGACTAGAATGTGACTGTGTAAATTATAGGTGACAACAATTTCAGCCACTTAAATGCTTGTTCTGGGTTTTCGCTATATTATAGAGTCATAACTAGTGGATGCAGTTGCCATGAAACTGTAACTGAGAAGACACTGAGTTGTAATTGTTTTGTCAACACATGAGTAGAGTTTTGATGCTGAGTAAACACCTTAACCTCAAGTTTAGGCATTGTTGTGTATTTCATATTGAAAAGATGAAGGACAGTAATGGTGAAGATCAGTGATTATAGCTTTTATGAGCTTATGGCATATTATTTCAAACAGCAAAGGGGCTACTCTGCTTCTGCTCAGTGTCAGGCAAAAAGAAAAAGGACATTTCCCTTGACAACACATTGAAATGTGTTAGAGGAAAACCTGACTGCATATCTTGGCTTAACTTCCAGAATTTGGTTACATGTCACTGCCTGTTTTTATTTAATTAATTACAGTACAAGGGTTTAAGATATCTTATTTATGGAGAAATGCGATATGAGTAAATTTTAGGTCGGTAAGATGTTCATAGTTATCTAACATTCATTTACTGAAATTAAGGTCAATGTAACAATTTATTACAGCATATTGAACATTTTCAGTATGGCGGCTACACCTTTATTAGCATATGAAGGGGTGGGAAAGTAAGTGAAATTGCTTCTCTGCTTTGCTATTACTGTCATTTTAAATGCTTGTGATTATGTTTTTGAGTAATACACACAGTACAAGGTTCAGAAAGGTATTAGGTGGCTAACGGGAAGCTAACAAGTGCTGTGCATTGTGCCCTGGGGCCATGGGGGAGACCTTGAACCATTTATAAAACTGAACATGTGCATATCTGTCTCTGTGTGTGTATGACTAACTTTATTAATACAGCATATATGATTGAGTGTGCGTGCTTATATGTGGGAGTGAATGAAGCAAGGACATCTTAGTGGGCAGGCGAGCTATAGAATCATTTTTAGTGTAAATGAGGGCGGAATGAAGAACATTACCCTACCGCTGTGGCAGTGCCACTTCCTTCACATGAACACACCTCGAACACATCTCACCTGACCTCATTGCTCATACAAGTCCCAGCAGGGAGGATATAGTCATCTCTAGCAGTAAATGGCTCTGTGCCTTGATGCTGTAGGAATTCAACATGGGGTGAACAATTGCTAGGTTCTGAATGTACAATGTGGCGTGTCAAGGCGAGGTGAAATAACGGTAAGCTTTGCTGTGTGTGGATTAGCATGACAGCATTTGCATGTATCTTACTGGTGTGTTAGTGAGAGGAGGCACAAGCATGTCTTTATGCCAAAAGTAGTACAAAACAAACAAAAAAAATATCACTAGAGATACTAATTAGTTTTTTTTGTTTCATTTAAAGATCAGTTCATCCTGATTAGTTTTCCACATACTTCGGCTGTAATGTTGAACTTTTCCGATATCTGTCTTATAGATTTCTGATAATACTGGAGGTAAAAATGGAGGAAGTTTGTTGGTGGTGGTTGGCAAACATGCAGTATGTAAACATTAAACTACAGTTTTGCTCATAATGCAGTCTATCTTTGTGATCAATTAAAGACAAGATTTTGAGATGCTCAAACTGTTTAAAGGGGGAATAATGAGAACTTTCTATGCACAACTCGCATACTAAAGATTTGTCCAACTAGAAAACTCTTTATGGGATTTTGTGAAACAACAGGAAATGGTCCTTCTTTCTTTTACAAGAGAGGTTGAAATATAATCAGCAATAATCTTGATTATCATTTGCCAGGTACAGATCTTTTCAGGTGATTCCTCACCTGAAGTTTGAAGGTACTGAATAGGGAGGTAGTCTTTGGATGGATAGAGACTGAGGATAGAGAGGTTCTGCAAAAGATGGTGATGTTTTAGAGGGTCTTCCTGGTTCTCTTCTTTTATTGTTGTTTCAGCTTTTCTTTCTACCCTTCATGTGCTTCCTCCCCTCATGATGTTCTTTCTCCTGTCTGTCACTCATTGTCCTTCCCTTTAGATTCCTGTAGGAAACTTGATAAAGTTTTGGTCTGATGGCCCAGAATATGCATCTCTGAAAGGGGCTGTAGATTGCTAGTTTGCTAGATGCCAGTATGTCTTTGATGGTGAGCTAATGTTTATTCTAGCAGCATCTGCAGGCCACAGTGGAATGTACACTGCACAGTTTATGTGATGCCAGGGTCAGTGTGTTCTGGTTTAAATGGCCTTGCAGAAGATAAGGGATGCTTATCTTGAACATTAGTGTCAGGTCACTCTTGAGTCAACCATTTGGTTTGGTGTCTGAAGCGCTATTGGCCAGCATTCTTAAGGAGCGTCTGGTTCTTTTGTCTGCTCTGAGGAGACTTTCCCCTACAGCATTGAAAAATGACATTTTCACAATCAATAGGAACATCTCCTTCCAGAATCAGTGTCCACAGACCCTTTTGTTGACAGATTTTGAACTGCTGGCAGCATGGTCAGAGTCAGACACTATATCTCAAAACTCTGAAAATAAAACCCAACCTCTTTAAACACCCCCAAATCTGCCATTTGGGATGCTTAGCAGTGATCTTTCTCTCGTCCATCCTGCAAATTACACTAACAAATCCTTTTAAAAACCCATTGCATGGGTCATTTAAAATAAATAGTCACAGAGGATGTTTTCTTAAGCTAATGAATAGTTAGCATTTTGGAGATCCATGGTCTTTCCAGCAGCCATTAATGTATACTTCTAAATAAATGATGCATAAATTGTTAAATATTCTTCTCCATTGCTGCTGCAGTTAATTCCCTTGTGTGTAAGTTGGTGAACAATTCAGTGTTCTTGTATATAACACAGGATTTATGGTCCGTGTGTCAGCTGTTTAAATATTGGTAGTTACTGCAGGACAACTATTTTGATTTGCTGGCAAGTTACACCCATATTAGCTACTGATGCACATAGAATAGCAAGTCCAGGGGGCTAATTTCTGTGTTTACTTTAACTTGGATGCTGAGATAATCTTTTAGGAAACTGAAGTTTATTTGGATATTTTAAGAGGACTTGCTCAGGTTGGGTTGATATGTGTTGTATTGTGTCTCCCTAACCCTAACAGAGGTGACAAACCACTGAAAAAGGTTGGACAACGTAGAGTTTTTCCATGTTGTGCTGTTTGGAGTGAGTTATTCAGGATTTTTGTTGCTTACAGCAATGTCGGTTTCTTACAGTCCTTCATTGCATTTGTTTCATCCCTCCATCCATCCATTATCAAACATTTATTTGGGGTCAGGACATGGCGGCAGCAGTTTTGGTAGGGTGGCCCAGACATTCATCTCCCCAGCAACGTTTTCCAGCCTCTCCTGGGACTTCAGCTGAAGCTGGAGTTACATTTGAATTAACCTACAATATTTATGGTAGACTGAGTTTTGAAGGGTAGGATTGATGGACTCCACTATGGTGTAAACCAAAATACATCATTTCCATCAATTACAGTTTAAGATTCTCTGGTCTAAGCCTTTAACATTATTATCAAGGTCTTGCGTTTGTTTCACTGTTACAGCTAACAATCGCAGACATCCCAGATCTGGATTACAAACAAAATCAAATTGCTTGTTGGCCCAAGACAGATGGGTTCCTATTAGTGTTGTGAATTGATTAGAATATTTAATTGATATTAATCACATGATTGCCTATAGTTAACTCATGAGTAATCACTTATTAATGGCACATTTTTAAATCTTTTTTAAAACAGTGGTAGAAAATAACTAAGTACATTTACTCACATACTGAACTTGAGAACAATTTTGAAGTATCTGTTCTTGAGTATTTTCATTTTCTGTTATTTCATACTTTGACTTCATACATTTTAGAGGCAAATGTTGTACTTATTCAGCCACGACATTGATTTTATAACTTTAGTTACTTCAGTACCAGATTAATGCAAAAAATACAGTACTATTATGACTTCATTGATCTATGCTGGAAAATTCACAAGCTACCCAGCAGTAATTAAAATGAAGTGTATATAAACTGAGTACTTTTATTTTTAATACTTTAAATATGTTTTGATGCTAGTACTTTTACTTAAGTAACATTTTGAAAGCAGGACTTTTTACTTGTAACAGAGTATTTTTGCACTGTTGTATTGCTACTTTTACTTAAGTAAAGGGTCTGAGTACTTCTTCCACCACTGGTTCTAAATGTACCTTAAAGGGACCCTGACGTAACTGTGATTACTGTGATTACTGAGAGAAGTTCGGTTGCCTCCGGTGTTTTTTGTCTTCATACAAGTTGCGTATCTTGGTGACATTGGTGGCTCTCGAAAAGGCAACTCATATGTGTAGTCTTTGGATGTGATACAGATTATTTCAAGAAGACCCTCATCCTCCACGATGTTTGTCAGTCTGTAAGCTATAGCCACCCATTTAGCTATCACTGTTGATAGTTTGGCAAGGGGCAGGAGGCCTCTCTGCATCAGCTGTGTGCTTGGCCAGAAAGTGGTATTTGAGACTCGATATAATCTGGTGGTAACTCAGTTGACATCAACAGTAAATGTAAATAACTTTAGTCTTATCAGGTGAACCATCTGGCAGGGCTTTGATGCTGAACTGTTGTTTCTGTTTGTCATCCGCAATGTTACTGCTGCCAAAGTATGGGGTGGGCCGAGGGTCATAATCATAGAATGTGCATGCTTTAAAAGATTGCACCAAATTTTTGGGTGCAACAAAGAGATTTTGTGGCATTAAAAGGAATTTGTGTTAACGCATTATCATGTTAACTTTGACAGCCCTAGTTCCTATGCATTTCAAAATTAATTTGTGTGTTTGGCATATCCTTAAGACATGCAGACAAACAACATGATGAAAGGTAATAAATGTACATTTTATTACTTTGTTTAGGCTATGTATTCTACTCTTTATTATGTCACTCATATCTCTTGGCCTCATGTGCCACCCGTAGGAGATGCAGTACATGCCTATTAGCTTCTGACTCCTTTGTGTACTATCGCTGTGCCATTTGAGGCTCACATTGTACAGGAAAGGCATTCCTCAAGGCAGCTGTCCAACCTTTGAAACTGCATTTCAAACATTTTTTTTTTTTAGGGTTTTGACAGGACACATCTCTACCACTTGCAGCTCTGCAGCAGCCAGTCGGGACTTCTTTAAATGAAGTAAAAAGCTTCACTGACATCCAGCATTTGTCTTTTTTTATTGGGAAGACTATCATTTTGCTGTGAGTTCTCTCAGTCTGACACTGGGGCCTGGGTGGGTTTCAGAGGAGCAGAGGGGACAGAGGCAGAGTCACGGGGCAGCCTTGAGTGTCTAAAATGGACCTTACATTTTCTGAGCTGACCTACATTGCTCAAATCAATTCAAACTTGTTGAATTCCCTGACCTTCCCACCTTTCAAATAGGATTCATTTTTGACTCGTTTGTGGGTCAGGCAGTGCTTGTACTGTAGGAATATGAGTTTATACATTACTTGCTTTTTGCGTTTAAAGGCTATTTTGCACAGAAAACAAATCCCATGAAATATAAGTGTGCAGATTACAGTAGGCAAATAAGGTAAATTCAAATTGAACATTGATGGATGCTCATTGGTCAAATGCATGTAGTTAATTTGAGTGATATTTAAACTTGATATGCTGATCATCGTTTATCTGAACTTGGATTCAACTTAGTGAGACATAATTTAAACTATCTGTATTGCACAATTAAAGTCCAAGTCAAATGCTAGTTTAAATACCACATAAAATGCAATACAAGCCAGGCTGATTGAGCTCTGAATCAAACATATCACCGACTGTATAAATATGGACAACGCCTCAACACTTCCCTCCACTATGCGAAAGTGAAACCAAAATATAATGGCTATTGCGGCTGTCATCTCGGCACTTTGCAACCAGGTTCTGTGCATTACCGACCGAGTATTTTAGTCATGTATCAGGCTGCCAATCAAAGTGGTCAAATCATCAGACCTACACCTGTTTTTATATTGTCAAATAACTTATTAAAAACAAACTTCCTGGAAAAGTGCCAAGCAACACACATCAGTGTGATACCAATAGCCACAGAAATCACCTCTGGAAAAGAATTATCAGGTTTTTACTTAAGGTTTTATTTTGGCTTATGTCCCGTCCGCTAACATGGACAAGGTGGTATTTATGACCAACAATGCAACATGCCACCAGGGTGCGCTCAAGTCACAGCACAGTCAATGATGGTGACCCATAAATTGAACATCACCAAATGTGTCAAAAATCTGGTCAAAGGTTTGTAGACCCTTGATGCGCATTGATTCCTTCTCAACTCCTGTGCAGTACAAAAACATAGCACTTCTGTGCACTGGCTGTGAACACAATCCAGGCAGCAATAACATTCAATACAAAACATTTGACCAAAATTAATTTGATATATAAACATAACTTGTAAGAGATGAACTTGTTAAATCCTTATTTGAAAGTTAATTCTTGTTTTGTAACCCATCTTCCGTGACCTTCCATGCAATGGTGCCTCATGACACTTTTGCCAAAGATTCATTACGTCTGTCAAAACAACCTTGGAGAGTGTTGATCATGATGTAAGCTTAATGAAAAGGGCCAACCAGTGTGTAGGAATTAAAGACTGGTGAAGTAGGATTGTGACTGTCAGTCCTGTCTGGCACTTCTTAGTAGATGATAGCCTGAGGTCTGGAGCATGAGCTGAATGACAGTCACTTATTATGTGCACCCTTCTATAATGAGTGGCTCTGTGTGAGAACTGACCGAAGTGCACCAGAGGGCAAGGAGCTGGAGTGAGGGGTGTTGTCATGCATGCACATTCAGACTTGTGATTTAGTTTAGTTACTCTGGTGATTCTGTATTCATCTGCAGTTGAACTATGCGGAGTCCAGGTTGACCCAGCTGGAGGGCTGTCACTGCGAGAGGACCTGCAGTGCCAATGGGCTGGTGTACCGGGATAAGGAGCTGTGGGTAGAGCCTGAGAACTGCAGGAACTGTGCATGTAAGGTGAGTGTCATCCTCATCCTCAAAATCAAAGGATCATCACTGCCTTATTTGATCATGATGTAATAACATTGTAAAAAAAAAAAAGTTCAGTTATATCAAGTACATTTATGTGTTATTGAGCCTCAGTATTTTTGGGGAAAAAATCTGGATTATTCTAGCCTGTTTCCAGTACATGTCAGCTTGTCTTAAAGAGGTCTGTATAAAAGGTCAAAGCTAGAGAGGAAGCAAACTGAAGCTGAGTTTAACTGCTTGACACTAAGTTTCATTTTCCCTGAAGCATCTTTAAGATTGTTAAAATCCTCATATTCCACACTGTTTGACAACACCTCATTCTCTTACTAAGGTGTTTTTGGCCTTTTTCACTGATCAGCCACAACATTAAAACCACCTACCTAATATTGTGTAGGTCCTCCCTTGTGATGTCAAAATAGCAGTGACCTGTCAAGACGTGGACTCCACCATCCTACTCCTTGACAGGTGCCATCGTAATGAGATAATCAACACTGTCCACTTCACCTGCCAGTGGTTCTAATGTTGTGGCTCATCAGTGTATATATAGTGGCAGCAGAGAGATGACAAGTAGAGGAGAGATGGTGAATGAAATGTCTTTGGGCAGATGTGAAATCAGGATGCTGTGGGACATGGTCTGTAAACCCCTAGGCCAAGGTCCCCCAGCAGTATCAGCATCAGCTCTTTACTGAAGCCATATGAAGTTTTGGTGAAGGATTCAAATCCATAACACATTTAAAAAAAATCTAACAACAATTTCATTTATATTTGAATTAGGTTGAAATCAGTAAATGTAGATTTCTCAGTTTTTAAGAACATGAGAATTCTGGGACTCAGTAATAAGGAAAATTGACTTGAGATAAATGGTTTGCAGTGCACAAGATGAAATTAAAGGAAAACTGTAATTAAGGGAAAGTGGGTACAACAAAACGGCAAATGATAAGATTTAGAACAAAATAACCTTGGGAACACTTTCGAGATGACTTATTGATGATACATTATAATATTTCTTCAATGGAAATTCACAGTAACCCTATTTTCTCCTCACTAGCCTCCTCAACCTGCCTTCCCATCACACCCTCCTCTCACCAAGCCCCTGCATCATCTCTCCCTGCCTCCTGCTTGGCCCCTAATAAGTGCCCCCTAGCCTCCCTGCCTACACTCAAACACAGGAGCCAGACTTTGAAATGTGTTGAATCAGGCCATTCCGCACCCTGGGGAATTGGACTTGCTGCATCATTGCACATCAAGCACAGGGTGGAGTTAGTCGGTCTGATTTCTTCCCGTGGACATGCCATTAACTGATAACTGCGGCGTCCTGGGGGAACCATTTCCAATGACTCATGAAATGAAGAGGCGCTTGCAGAGAGTGATATCAGCCTTAAAAATGAAGGCGGTCCTTCAGGGCCCGAATAACTAACTACCTGCTATCAGCAGGCAGCTCGGTTTCAGTATTTGCCATCCAGTGCTTGATGATGAATCTGTTATCTGATTGTATGACATTATGATTTGGGTTTTTATTCAGAAAGTCAGTTTCAGATTGCAGTCCTAAAGGTGAGATTTCAAACAGCTTTAAAGTCGGTTTGCATGGTGCTGGCACTGCAGGAGCATTACTGTAAGCCTAATAGAATAAGAGCAAACATCAGTTTACATGGCTATATACTGTATATGTTTACTGTAGTTGTATTGGAATAAAAAAAAATTGTGTAAATATAAACTGAGACACTGAAGGAAGCAGAAGACCTGCTCAGTGTGGATCCTTTGGCAGTGCAGCAGGCAAAAGCCATATGTTTACACTGAGCAGTGGGTTATGACTGTGATGTTTGCATGTGTTGGGGTTTAATAAAAACTTTTTCTTACAGAATGGTGTGGTGGAGTGTCGCAGGATTTTTTGTCCTCCAGCAAACTGCTCAGAAGATTCGTTGCCTGTACACGTTGATGGAACATGCTGCAAAAAATGCAGACGTAAGTATAAGTAGCACCCGTGCGGGTCAAGCAGGAAGCAGAGGAACTCTTCACACCAAAATCTGTTAAAATTCCTGCATCTCATGCACAAAAATATCTTCCACTCCATACAAACGCACTCGGGTGAAATTAACTGTTAACATGGCTGCTCATTAGTTTTTTCCAAGCAGTTTAAATAGTTGATGATGATGATGCAGGTAGAATAAGACTATTAAAATCTTCATGTTCCTCAGTCTACACCATCCAATCTACCATGTCATTACCAGAAATATATTGTCTTAATAAACCAGTATAAAGCTAAGAATGGTGTGATCTCTCCACAGCTGCTTTGTTGATAATCAGGTCTTCTCTATAATCCTTTTGGTTTCATCACTACATTTTAATTAAGAAACATTAAATGAAGTTGTATATTTTGCTGGCTTATTGTGGTTTACTGAGGTATAACAGCATCATGGTACTTGGATAGATGGTGGAAAATAAAGTCAGCTTAGAAGCATCATTTTTGAACCAAGTCCTAAAATTTAAGAATTAGCATTAGTTTACACTAGCTAGTTTATCTAGCTGATAAACATCTGTTAGTGACTGTTAGTAATTTCAGTCAGCAAATTCTTCCACCTTTTTCGTTTTGGTTTTACCACACCTTTTTTGCAGTAGTACATGGTCATATTACATTTCTGGTAGGAAAGTTGTCTAATGCATGTCTGCTGAAACCAGAATGACGAACAAATTCAAATATGTATTTAATGTTCTGCTGCAGCCTATTTCTGGCTCCGGCGGGTTTGCAGATCAGTGTTTACCCTTGTTTAGCTGTGGGTGAGCGGTTGCCTTCTGCAGCCCAGTAGAGGTGTTTTTGCTGCACCATGTTTGGACATAGGGAGTTTTCCTTCTTTACCATTTTCAGCATATTTCAACATTAACAGAGTAAAGTTTACCGTTGTTTTCATACTCTTTTCACACTTTGTGATTGTTTTTATCAGTTATTTTTTTCGGGCATCAGAAATGTGACAGCACATTTTGTTAGACAGAAATGTAATGTAATGGTGTTTACATGCACATCCACAAAAATGAGCTTGCCAAGAAAAGAAACGTAGGCTTTATTCATTTGAGCAAATAACAAATGCTGTTATTTTTGACCATCCTAAATAGTCAGCTTGATTCTTCTAGCAGTAATCATTATTTGCAATGAAGGTACTACTACAACAATGACTGCAGACAGGCAAGAGCCCTGTTGTTAGGGGCCGATAGAGTAAACTATCTGAGAGCTACCATCACAGATCCCTGATATGCATAGAATCACTACTTGTAGAATAAAACACACACGTGTGGTAACAGCTCACACACTCGTGGACAACTGTGTTTCTCATGATATACTGCAGAAACACTTAAATCCCTGTAGTATAGTTTCTCTTTGAATAATTCCAGCCCTGTCCTGCCTTCATTCATCCCTCTTCTCACTCCTTCCTCCCGTGAGAGCATCATAGCTCCGGCACAGACTAACGAGTGAGCAGCCCTCCAGAGCTGCGCCTGAGCACTCCACGGTCCTGCACCCCGGAGAGAAGAACAACAGGACTTCATATCACATGCTTCATTTTTTATTTTAGCTTCATCACTAGAGGAATACACAGAAGGGTCTCCCATGTTGTATTCTTAATGCGCTGTTACAGCTCCTCTCTGCTTATGCACACAAGCCTTTGTTTGAATTTCCAATGCAAAACGTCAGGCTGAACCCCACCCCCCCACCCCCAACAGGCAAATTGTCATAAAACACTGATGTCAGCCACTCAGAATCAACCCCCACCCCCAACAGGCAACCTCAGTAATGATTTTCACTATTGTTGAAAGTAACACATGAGCTGACAGTAGCTGATTAATCATTTTATTTCTGGTATTTCATAGTTACTGTACTTACTTTAGAGTGATACTGAAGCAGCTGTGTTCTGTTTTTCCTGCCCACAGCAAAATGTACCTACATGGGCCAGACCTTTTCTGAAGGCCAGCAGTTTTTATCCAGGAGCTGCAGGGAGTGCAAGGTAACAGTTCTTGTCATGTTGTAGATTTCTTTCTCCAATGTTTCGCCTCTGCTCTGCCATCAGATCAACACGCAGCACTTCTCTTTCAGCGTAAACGTCATGACTGTGTGTTTGGTGGACTGCTCAGTGTGTTATTCAATTAGCCAGTAGGCCTTATTAGTTTTCCCCTTCCTTCCCCAATCTGTTCGATCTGTCTTTTTTTTTCTCCTCCCTGAGTGAGAGCGCCAGGTGATTAGAATAATTTATGAACACGGCAACACAAAGGCTTGATTTGAATTGGAGCTTCTTCACTGTGCAGTTTATAATTAAAGTCATTATTCCAGTTCAGCATTGAACAGAGGTGAGCTTTCTTTACTGAAAAACCATTTATCTTTAAAGACACTATTTGAAGGAGAAAATTTGCATTTTATACAAGTAATTGCTTACAAACAACAACACAGTGGATTCCTTGACTCATCATTAGCCCCTAGAGAGCCTGGAGCATCAGTATATTGTTTATAAGCTTCCTTTCAAACAATTAAAGCCATCCTTTGCTTAGCGATGTGAATGTTGCTAAATGACACATTTGGGGACAAATGATTTTTTACAAGGGGCTCAAAAAGGTTTTATTTTGAGCCTTTCCAGGGTCTTTAATGTTTGGGTCCCTGATAGTCCTAAATCTCATTTGTATGTTTCAGCCTGCATGTTGAATTATGTGAGTAACAGATATGAAAGGAACAAGCAAAAGGAATGAGAGAGAGTGCATGAGGGCCACATTATGCTATTTATAGATGTGTGAAGTGAATCAGATCATTCTGGTCCACTGCTAAACTAATTTAGGCACCCATTGGTTTCAGTTCAGAACCAGGTCACCTCTATGGAGAAATAACACTCAGTAATAATTGCCACCAAAAACTAGAGAATTTTCTATATTTTTGTATTTACAGATCAAATGGAGTTTTGTCACTGTAAGGCAGGCTTTAATTTGGAGAAGAAACAAATCCAGTGATTTTTTTGTTGTTGTTTATACAGCCTCTGTCTTGTCTTTAAATGTTTGATCATTTGTATTTGATGTGAAAACATCTTCATGTTTTATAGAGATACTAGGATGCAGCCGCTTTGCTCGACAGCTTCAAAACATCCAAAATTCAGCCTCTAGCATGAAAGTCAGATGTGCTACACAAGCCAGTGCCCCAACTCCCATATATGTACACAATTCTTCACACATTTACAGTGAACAGTGTCATTAGATATAAATTGTGTGCTGTACAATTGCCCTATACTAATGTAATTTATAGGACTACTGAGCTGAGTGAGTAACGTGGTGAAAACAAAAGTGAGTGTTAAATGTTTGGCACGGAGTGTGTGCTGTAAATGTCTATGAAGGTTTTGCATAGCAGTTAGATTAAAATTGCAATCACAGTTTCTTGTCAGTGGGGGACAGCAAGACAAAAAATTGACATATTATCTTATAAAGCTTTTATGGCTAACATATGAGTAAACATTCATTTATTCTACACTGAGCAGACACGGAGCAACATTATCGTTCATTTTCATTGGCACCGCTTATGAGAAAAGCATCTATCTGGTGCTTTTAGACAAAGCAGCTAGTTACTCTAACTTTTTCTGTCTGCTGTTTTGTTCTGGACAGGTAGCACACAGTGAGATTATCACAGCTTTTTGTCAGCAGCTACCTCCTGCTGCTAGAAACAGCAGTGATGAGAGTGGATTTTGTGAACATTAAAACCAGAACAATGAGCTAACAGACTAAAACCAAAGTTAATAGTGCTGCAAACTGGTTGACAGTGGCTTTGTTACAACTAATATTTTGACTTTAGATATAGCTGTTTGAGCCACTGTAAATGGAAAAAAAGGTGCGGCTTTAATTGATTACCTGAAAGGCTGGTTCATTTATCATGGATACATTTATTAAAGGGGAAATGATGTGACTGATAAAGGGCTGACAGTGCAAAGTGTATGCACTATTAAAAGATGAACTGAGGAAGCATGGCATAAAAGCAAGATACTGAAGGAATCGAAGGAGAAAAGCATCTTAGGGATTTGAGTAAATACTTTAGACCTTGTGAGGCATCAAGGCACCTGAGCTCTGACATACCAGCCAGGCTGCTGCTGCTGCTGCTGTGTGTCTGCTCTTTGTTTTGAAGACCCAGGGGAAGATGACACAGACTTTTATCTACATTTGTTGCCCTTCTTTGGTGGGACTTATCTGTACCTTACCTGTTATCTGTATTCATACCCTCTTGTGAATGTGAGCAGCACAAACAGCCTTCACATTTTGCTGTTCATAATGCACTACACAGATGGGTATATATTTCCGCTGTGCTTCATGTGGAACATTTTTAACTTATTAACTATAAAATGTATATTTTATTCATATTATTAAATGTTCAAAAGGTAAAAAAATTGCATGGAATTGCATTATGTGTGTCCAATGTGACATTCAACAATAAAAATGATTCTAAAAGAAAGCATCACTCCCAGCATGCCTAGGCCAGCCGGCTGTTAGCAAGTTCCCACTTTAATAGCGTTTTCCTTTGCTACTTGTTCATGGATTTCACTTCTCCATCAACCAATATAACTGATCCAAAAATGACTAATATGTGTTGTCTGGTCATGCTTTGGCAAATAAACCCATTTTTCATGTTAGGGAAAAGGGCAGAAATAAATAAACAAACAAAAACAAAATAGTGGCGGTCCAAAGGCTCAAAGTGGGCACGACTGCAAAGTTACTAGTTTGTGTCCTGGAACAGACTGGGTCTCTTTTTTTTTTTTTCTTTTCTCCGATGGTGTAATTTTCTGGTGAAGATAGTCAACTCTAACGTACGCTCGTTCAACCATTTCACTCCAGGACAGAAACTGTAATGTCTTACCTTTGTCCCATTCTTCCAGAATGGCCTGATGGTGAAAGTCACAGAAACCTGTCTGGAGATCAACTGCACCATCAGTGAACAGATCGTACCAGATGGCAGATGCTGCAATGTTTGCAGAGGTATATCTTCTTTCTTACTGCACCCCTCTTAGTTGCATGAATCAGTCTTTCTGTGAACATGCACGCACCGATTCCCTGCCACTGTGAAGAAGTAAACAGCCAGTCTGCCGGATGCTGATTGAGCCTACGCCTCTGCAGTAATTTTGTTTCTCTTCCTCTCCACCCTGTATGAATGCTTCTTGGCTGGGGTACCTATCAGAGCAGATTGGTCTGGCTGTTATAGAGCACCTGCTATGCCAATTTGCCTAAACCTCACTGCTTTGGCAGCGAGGTACTACAGGGTAAATAGCCACCAGTAGTAATTCAGTAAATACAGTGAATAAACAAACTGTTGGAGGGTGTCAGATGTAGTGCCTTCATGATAGAAACCCGGGGCAGATTCAGAGCGAAGAAAATTGCACGCTCATTTAAGTAAGATAGCTTGCCTTAGATTCACCATATTCAGAAGAGAGGAAGATAGAGATAAAAGAGAAGGCAAGGAAAAGATGTTTAGAGGAAAGGAAAGGGAGACAGAGAGAGGAAAGGTTAAACAGTGTAAGAGAGAAGACAACACGGAGATGTAGTGGGGATATAAAGTCTTAGGCCAGATTCCCACAGGCTTTCACTGTGCATGAAAAATCAGCCCTTCTCATTCATTTGAATGGGAGAAGTGCTTTACGCAGTGGGGACCAGCACCACAATGTAACAAAAAAGCTGGATCTGGTTCAGCTTTTTCTGCAACACAGTGAGACGGCATCTGGCAAGGTGCTGCATTGGCCAATCACTTACATGCAAATAGGCATTCCT
>NW_018128003.1:771255-779066 GCF_001952655.1 Monopterus albus
TCCTGCTGGATTACTTTGATGACATACAGCTAACACCCTGTTCATGCTGTTTACCTCAAGATTGTCACAACCAAAGACAAAATCATGATAACTTTGCTGAGTTGTAAAATCCTGTGTGTGAGTATTAGGAATCACCATGCTGTGTTTTGACATCTAATAAGCATAAATCTGGTCCTCCAACTGGACTTCCCAGTTCATGTTTCATTATCTCACCAGCAGTACACCCCCACTACCTCCTTGTGTCGCTTAATCCCAGGGCAAATACCTGTGTGAATCCAGTCATAGACCTACAGCACGCTGATGCAAAAGGGAAGGAAGAAGAGGAAGGTACACAGTGTAAAGCATATGAAAGGGCAGGAAGAAATAGAGAAAAGATAACACTAAGACTTTACGTTGAGAGAATGGTGAAGAGAAGAAGAGGGATTAGGAAAGGTAAGGAAAAAAGAGTAGAAGATAAGAGGAGGAGTGGAAAGGCAGAGTGTAATGGAGTAGGCAGCAGAGAGAGGACATAAGTGTAGGCAAGAGGAGAGTTTAAACTATAATAAACAGTTCAAGATTAGAGTCACAGTGCTTCTTCCCCACAGCCCTCCTTCTTTGTCTCTCTCTCTCTCTCTTTCGCACACACACACACCCACAGTTGCTAAAACTGAGAGCTACTCATTATTTCGAAATCAGCCACAGACCTCTTCTCTGCTGTGTGACTCAGTACTTCGCCACCACTCTGAAATTTACTTGAGCCTTGCTGTTAAGTCCTGGAGTCATGCTGGTTCAGTTAAATTGGTAATTACACTATTGTCACAGAGTGTTTTTACCCCCCTGTTTTCCTGAAATAACAAAAAAGTATTGTACCACGAGGGGCTGATGTCTGTGTGTTGTAAATAAAAAAAAAAAATCACACTGACAAACCACAAACACAACTGCAATGTATTTTTGCCTTTCTGTGAGGTCAGTGATTGAGGCAGCACCATACTTTACCATCAGAAAACACAAGGGCACACTGTGTGTTGTTCCTAGTGTAATCAGACTTTTAACATGTCACATGAACAGCTGTAGGTGGTGGATGGGGTGAGAGGAAGAATAATGCACACACATCTTTTTCCCCAGTAATGGCTCCCTGCTTCTTATGGCTTTTATGTGCAGCCAGTCTGTCACTCGTTACAGGACACGATGGACTACATCAGCTTATATCTACTGAGAAGGAGACAATCATCTCCATGTGTGTCTGTCTGGCTCCTTATCTGTCAGACCGATTCTCAGACCATCTATTTTCGTTAATGTCCGAGTCTGGTTTGGTTCAGATTTGAAACGGACTGGTACTGTGGCACACAGGTGTTGCAGGGAGTAAAGCTCCTGTCCAACACCACTGAGATTCAAGGTTTGACTCCCTGAGCATGTCTTCATTAAAAGCAATTGACTATGTTCACATGTGGAGAAGTCAGTGAGGGATCCTGACCTTTTCACGGCAGTAGTGACTCATCCACTGTTGATTTCCATGCAATGAAACACTCAACCTGCTATAACCTTGAATGATGGCTATGAAAGGTTTGTAGCTTGCTGAGTTTTGGGGGATAACGGTTGTATTTGTAACAACAAAGTGTCAAAACTAAAATCATGTCAAACCACTGCTGCAACAGTATCTACATCACCAGCGTTCATCACAGCCCTGTATCCTACAGCTAACCTTTATATAGTGCAAATTTGTTAAGGAAATAAAAAGCATTTTGTTAGAAAGTGCAGTTTTGATTTAATGTTGATATTCACACTGTTTTCTGAAGTCTTTTGTTGGTTACAAAACCAGCCAGTGTTTATTTGAACAGCCAAAGTTTAAAATAACATCAGTCACAATAGCATGACCTCCTCAGTGAGGGACAATGCATGATTTTTGTAAACAGTGTTTGTAATCTATTTCTTCTTTTAAACCAGGATACATTAGAGCATCAAATTTAAACATCCAGTTTTGTTTTTTTAGATGATCACCCCTTCTGGTCGGTCTTCATTATCTTCTATTCCTTTTACCCTCACGAGACCATTACTGCATGAGTGATCAGCAAAATTTTGTGGCATAGGATGTTCCATATTTTTTTTCTAATAGCATATTTATATTCACTGTCTGTTTCTGAAGCATCCTTTGGTGTATCTACTATAGAAACACTTGCAATTGATAAATTGTTTATTAAATATGTTTATCGCTTGTTTTTAAATCTAAAAATTCTTCCTTCTGAAATACATTAGGGCAGTGTTTACAGGTGATACTCAAACATCTTATTTAACCATTCACTTCCCCTTTTAGGTGATAAATAACTGCTCTTTTGGTGGGTGCTCTTCTAAGATATTTTTAGGTTCAGTTTCTCTAATTGCATCCAAATTTTCCTTGCTTGTCTTTTCCTTGCATCTTAGTCCTTCACACATAAGATGTGAGGAAGACATTTGGGCAGAGAAGAACTGAGGAAACGTTTTTAGGGAAATGAGACGTCTGTCCTGATAAAGGCACATGTCTGTCCATAAAAGACTTCTGCAATGGATGATCTAGTGCTCAGGGCTCCTCCAGGCAGCTTCCTTGCTCCTCAGTTCTTGCTTGACCCAGAAGTTGTTCCAATTTTCCATCTAGAAGGTTGTTCCAAAACCTTGGGTAAATCCCAGTTCTTTTAGTTGCATCCATGGTTCCCTGAGCGAGGAGTGAGGATTCACTAGAAAACCGATATAATTATACATCACCACACCAGTGCAGTTTCATATCAATATAGAGTAGACAAATAACAGAACTTATTTGTCTGTTTTTTCCTGATTGACAATCTACCTAAAAGTAATGGATCTGTGTTAACTGTAGGTTTGATAAAACACTAATGAACAACTTTCTTTTTACATTAGAATACTATTATTTGCCTCTTAGAATCTGTTTCATGACAAATATTAGGGGTAAGGAGAGGAGGAGAGCCTGTGGTCTTTCAGCAATAAATCTTCACTTGAAATGATCATTTCCATTCATTCACATATGGGACTATAAATCCCTGTGCATAGGGTAGAAATATAACTTGATGTGATATATTTACATAATTTAAACTTTATCTAACACATCTGTGCTAATATATTTTATAGTTTCTACAAAACCTTATAAAATTATAGTCATCAATCAAACAGCATGACAATAAATGCAGATGCAAATAATTATCCAAAAGAATGCTCTGCTGCCATTACAAATGGTTTGTGTGTACAGCCTCCGAGCAGTGAAGCACATTTACTCTGGTCTTGGCACAAAATGCAGACTTTTTAATAACTGCGCTGGTGTTTACAGAACAGAGCCTACGGACAGCTGATCCAGCTGAGCTGCTGTCATCGGAAGCAGACTTTGTTTCAGATGATGCTTCATGGGAAAGGAGGAAAGATTTCTCAAAACACATTTCCTTGTTTCCACTCTCCTCGAGTCTTTTCCTTGCATCTCTCCTCACGTCTTCAGTGGGAGAGCTAAGAAATGGGAACGCAATTAAGGGAACAGAGATGTACTCTTATGTACATGGTCTTCATCGGATAAATGATAGTCAGCCATTTGTGGTGTGTACAAAGGAAATGCTGTCACCAGTTCTATAAAATATCATGATGGAGGTCCTGTGTTGAAGTATGTACGAAGAGTCTTCTAGTGAGGGAGCGTTGCAGTCATTTTTCACATTTGGTTCTTTTGGTATTTGAGCATTTATTTGACTGTTTCTATGGTGGCCCTTTTAAAATGAGCACATCAACACATTTTACTAAAACATTCACCAGAATACCAGAAAAAAAAGTGTCATGCTACAGTGCTGCTACACCTCTCGATGGATGACATCCCATGAAATCATCCTACATCCGTCTGTGTTCATACATGCTTTTATGGTGTGAAAGACCAAGCTGCCAGGCAAAAAGACCCATGGGTAAAGTGCAGGGGGTGTTAATTACCTAAAATGAAGAAAATACTGGTTTACAAAATATACAATAAAGATCTGGGCCCGTAAAATAGGTCATCTAAACAGAACTAGACTCAGGCAGTACATAACAGACAAGATAACTGCACAAACCAAACTGATACACACACACACACACACTGGCTGATCAGGCCATTTTGAAATAAGAGAGATAACCAGAAAAATGAATAAGTAAGCTATAATTACAACAGCACAGGACAGTTAGCTTTATTGTTTTACATAAACTAACTCATACTACACAGTAGCCTATGGCAAAATATTCTAATCTAAAGACACCTCTCCCCTCTTGCTGTCAGAGCTCTTGGTCTGGTCCTTGGCCTGGGCCTCTGCATTTAAACCAGGCTCCACCTTCAGACGCACATTTTGCCAAACCAGGAAGCAGGAACTCGGGTAACTCAAAAAGATAAATTATAACACATATAGACAAACAATGTTAACCAAATGTGTGCAGTCCATCTAGCAAACAGTGCTGTGTCCAAACTACTAATAAACAAAATTTTAAAATAAGCAAAATGATTGTGTTTTATTTAACCTCACTGTCTACAGATGAAACTAGCTGTGATAATGACGTGTGTGTGTGAGAAACATCGTGTTCATTGTCTGGCTGTAGATGCTGCCATCACATGTGGAAAACGAGACTTTTATTATTTTGCTAATCTACTGCAGTCATAAACTTTATACATCAGGCTTCTTGTCTTCCAAAGTATTGTTTCAACAGGAATGAGGTTGCCTGTTTGTGCATTTCTCAGATTTTTATCTTTGTGTACAATTGTGTATGTTTGTGTGTGTGTACCAACGTTTCACTGCCTGGAGTGAGCAAATTTTTAAGACCGATGTAAATCAAGGCTTCCTTTGTCCCTTTCTTTCAGGCTACGACTTCTGCGCAGAGGGACTAATTTGTGGGGAAAACTCTGAGTGTAAAAACCAGAATACTAAAGCAGTGTGTGAATGCAAGAGTGGCTATGCCTCCATCCACGGGGATTCTACTTACTGTGAGGGTAAGACTATACTTTAACCCGCTCCCGCTGAGCCTGGGCTCATGTGACTGACTTTGCATGCATTTGCTCCGGATGTTAAAAGCAGTATGGTGGTATTGTGCTAGCATTTCAAATTAATTGTTCTCTTTAGGAGGGTATTTATTCTGGCTGTGGGCCACAGACTGAGATTTGTAATGAGCTGATATTAACACACTGAGTGTATGACATAATGACTGGCTATTAGGGGAATAAGAAATGTTCTGAGCAAGCACTCTGGTCAGTTGTGAACTGTGGCCTGAGCCTTTATCATGGCATGAGTGGTCATTAAGGCACAAGGCACGAGTATTGGTGAATTCTCAAGACTGAGATCTGCAGGAAAATGTTACTAGTGGTTATGTTGGTGAGTGTTCAGTGCAAGATTCTGCAATTTAAACACCTGCATTAAAGCACATTTCTGGATTTAGTCTATTAATAATGCTATACATTACTGCTGTCTGTTTTCCAGAGGACAGCATACCACAGAGTTTACATAGATTATCTACCTTCCTTTCCCTTATTTGTATCATTCGGCATGAGTCCCAAAATAAAAATGTAGCTACTTATCAAAGTGACAATATAATGGTGATGGTCACAGCTTTATTATGGCGTGATCAGTGAAGCTTCATCCTGATGTTTTAGCTTGTGTTCCAATGAATGGTGAATGCACTTATTTGATAAAAGCATCTGCTAAATGAATGTAATGATGTGTAATCAACAGTTCAAAGGCAGACGGTGAAAGGAATCATGAGATGATGTGTTGGAAAATAAAACGGAACATAAATACTAGGCAAACATGGGCAATGGCAATATAAATTTGAAGATTTGTTTTACATAAAAAATTTATACTGGGAGAAAGTCTATGCTTGCAGAAAAAAGGACTATGTCCACAGTGATGAATTACTTATTTGAAGCAAATTAAAAGATGACCTTTGTAGCATCCCAGCAACACTAAAACCAATTTGAAATGTGTAAACATGTCATGCTTTTAGGAAATGGAAGCTTGACAGGGTTTCCATTTTTGGTGCTTAAAGTTTTGCATACAGCAAAAAAAAAGTTTGTTACATTTGGAAATTAACACAGGCCTGGAAAACATAATCTCAGTTTGACATATAAATTTTATTGTGAACTCAGACCCTCTGAAAAAGCCATTTCAGAGGGTCTCGGGGTGCTGCTACTATGCTGATTGCTGCACTTGGCAGAGTAAAGGGCCCAGCCTACGAATATTGGAGGCCCAAACTACTTGTGATGGAGCTAATGGCCTTATTTGATTAAGAGGCTTGGGAGCAGTGGTTGGCAGATTGAAGGATTTGCTTTATGCTCTGTGCAGTTGTCTTTGGGTCGGCGCCACAGCAGACTGAATCCACTAAACACGCTAAGAGCGATGTAGCCACAAGCCCTCCAGTCTGTCTGCCTGTGTTTGATCTGCATGGTAAAGAGGTTTACCCAGAACTCCACTTCAGTCCACGACAGTCCCACACCATATGAGTGAGGGCTGTGAAAAGCTGACTGTAGATCAGCTATGTAAATGGTGGAGCCGCTGTTGGCTATGGAGGCATTATCCATGTTTGGAAGTTGCTCCCTTAAGACAGCTCAAACCTCAATTGAAGATGGATTAGCCTGAATGCCGCTGTACAGTATGGTGATATTTGACATGACTTCACTCTCACCAGCAACTTAAACTGCCTTAGGATAACATTACATTACACAGCAGTGTGGAGTAATGACATCTTTTTTTCTTGTCATTTTATTTGCTTATAAACAAAGCCCAGCAGTCTGATGTGTTGTCACTGATACGCTAATAGATGTTTTACAGAGCACATGATTTTCTCCTCTTGAATTTTGAAAACAGATGATTGTGTCTGGCTGTGACTCTAAGGTGCCATTAACCATGATATATTCTTATAAATGTTTTAATGTCTAGCTAAATGATTGAATATGAAATTATGTACATGTCAGCTGACTGTTTGAGGAAGAACCAGAGGATTTAAACATCTATCTTGAACCTTTTGTTTTGTGTACAGTCACTTTGTGGTGCCATGAAGAATGAGGCACTTCATCCAATATGTGAGGTTGGATTGATTTTATTCTTGCCATTTAAACATTCTAGAGTTTCTTTACGAGTGAATTACTTTTTACTGCAAAAAAAGTTTGAATATTATTATGAAAGATTTGACATCTTAATAAATGGATTTGGACATTTCTTGACACGTGAGGAGAGAGTTCACTGAGAAGAATAAGTTGAGTTGACTGCAGCAGTATGTGTACATTATCTCTGTGCTCCAGTTTGACTAATTGAAGCACAGAAGTGCGTGAATTCTTGATGTACAGTAAAACACTTTTCTGGTGCGCTAGAAGTCAGTGGAGTGGCAACATCTTGTGTGTGTCCATTGCATCATGCATGTTGCAGGCCTGGTTTTCTACAGTACATCCAGCTAGAGAGTGTGGCAAACGTGTTAATATTCAAAGCCATCTGTCTAATCTCAGAGAGAGCAGAAATATGCCTGCATATGCATATCAAAACACAAACACAGGCACACGCTCATGATGTTCTGTGCCTTCCTACCAAGGCTCGTGTGTTTATTTACTCCATTCAAGATGTATTATTGCATATTGGCGGACCTCTTTCTGGATTTAAGAGGTTGGAGTTGTTGCTCTGACCACTGGATGTTAAGACAGCTGGTCCTCTTCTCTCCATCTCGGGAAGTACCTTCTAATCTTTGAAGAAGCCAATGAGAAGCCATTAGTTGCCATTGATTGGTGGTGTCAACACTCAGCAACTCAAAGGCTTCCATATGGCTCGCTGCCGGCCTGCTGGCTGTGCCCCAGTGACAACATGTAGCAA
>NW_018128003.1:779183-826803 GCF_001952655.1 Monopterus albus
CTGAATGTTTGCACTGAAGATATCAACCCTTTCTCCCCACAGTTACCTGAAAGACCTTTAGCTTTTCTCTTGTTACCTTCTTTCATACCCATCAAGCTCAGTAGTAACCTCAATTGTTCAAGTCAGCTTCTCTCACTTTAGGAAAAGTTGTGGGCTTATACACACAGTGGTTTCACTGTACTGTAATATACCAGTATATGGTGTACAAGTAACAAGTGCATGTGACAAATGTACATGTGCATTTTGTGGAAGAGATATTTGTGGAACTAATTCACTCTGTAATTATGGCAACCATGTTTGATTCAGAGGGAACACCTTACTGCAAAACAGGATGTCTCCTGATCATAGTGATAAGTGATAATATACAGCAAGGTATGCTGGTATGAAAATGAATAAAAAGGCCATTATTTTTAGCTCAGGAAACCTCAGTCTGTTGAACTATAGTAAGTATGATGGTGCTATTATTAACTGCAGGCAAACTAATTAATGACTTGGATCAAAATTAAGCTGTGTAAATGTGTGACAGGTGTCAATTTGACCCCAGTCAGAAATCAGAATCTGTTTGTTAGTCTGCTGGAAGTTACCAGCTAGGTTCCCAAAGATTTGTGGTTAAAATATTTGTTCGTTAGCAGGATGTCTCATGTGAACTGATTGTATTGTGCACCAGCGTAATGCTATGAGCCAAGATGCTGTCGTACAAAGAAATTTTGTTTGGAGCCGAGGGGCCCCGGGCCGCTGCGTGTGTACCCACCGCCATCATGGGCAACTTGGGAGGTTCAGTGTCTTGCCCAAAGACACCGACATGTGGACTGTATGTCACCAACCTTCCGGTTGGGAGATGACTGCTCTACCCACCGCACCACTGTGGCCCCCGAACGTTACCTAGGTGCACTTGTTCAAGTACTGTAGTTAAGTACAGTTTTGAGGCATTTCCATCTTATATACTTTTACTCCATTATTTTTCAGTGAGACTGTGTAATTTTTACTTCACTACATACACATGACAGCTGTAGTTACTAGTTACTTTGCAATTTCAGATAAGAAAATACAAAATATAAACCAAAAATAAGACTTATTAGTGAGTGAGGGGAATTCCACAAAGTATTCAGTAGTTTATAAAGTTCTTAAAATTAGCCCCACCTTTAACAACTGTAACATTAAATTGATGAACACTTAATGCATTGATAATTATAATTCAGTGATATTATATACATTACTCTGAAAAAGAGTCATTCTATATGTGTACTTTACCTTTGGTATTCGAAGTGCATTTTGCAGGATTTTACTAATGGAGCATTTCTACGTTGTGGTACTTTCACTTTAGTAAAAGTAAACAAGTAAAGTAAATAATTAAAAAGTAGATCATCTTGTTGATCTAAACCACCATTGTCCAAGCCCATTTAAGTAAACTAAACAGTGAAACAGAACTATCGGTAGCTTTATCAGTAGATTGGGATCAGTAGTGTTGTCTGTACAGTTAGATCAATGCTGTGAGACGGGACTAGTGGGAACCCTGAAACACCAGTGTTAAAGCACTACTTACCATTGATCTAAAAAAAAAAATAGAAACGCAGGCCGCAACTCTTAAGTTGATGTTCGCTATCCAGTCCACTGTGTCATCATCCACCTAATGCTGCTCCACTCAGCGTATATTGTACTTTCTAAAATTTGCGCTAATGGGCTTACCATAGGCTTACTGCATTGGCCTGTATTAGCTTATGTGTATATTGTCAGTGATATTCTTAGAGGCCTCTCTCAGCTCACTGTTGTTTTGCTGACAGCTTGTTAACCGTATCCTAAAAAAAGTCCTGTGTTGTTGAAACAGAGAGCTGAACCCACTCACAATAAATCTCTAAATAAAGAAAGCTGATGATGTGGAATACTTGCATCAGCTAAGAACAAACAACATAATTCCCTGTCTCCTATCTGAGTGCTGAGCGGACCCTTGTACCAAATGGTCGGTTGTTAAGACAGAGACTGCTTTGTATACATTTTTCCATGAAGTCCCAGCATGGGTCTAATGTTGAAACTAGATAGTTCATCCCTTTATTTCATTAGATAGGTTCTTCATTTTATATGGAGCTTTTTTCCTCAATATACAGTGGTGTGAAAAAGTGTTTGCCCCCTTACTGATTTCTTATCTTTTTGCATGTTTGTCACACTGTAATGTTTCAGATCGTCAAACAAATTTATATATTAGTCAAAGATAACACAAGTAAACACATCATGCAGTTTTTAAATGAAGGTTTTTATTATTAAGGGAAAACAAAATCCAAAACTATATAGCCCAGTGTGAACAAGTGTTTGCCCCCTAAACCTAAGAACTGGTTGGGCCACCCTTAGCAGCAACAACTGCAATCAAGCATTTTCGATAACTTGCCATGAGTCTTTTACAGCGCTGTGGAGGAATTTTGGCCCACTCATCTTGGCAGAATGGTTGTAAGTCAGCCACATTGGAGGGTTTTCGGGCATGAACCGCCTTTTTAAGGTCATGCCACAGCATCTCAATTGGATTGATCTCCTACCCTGCAGGAAAAATCTTTGGGCCTCTTGTTTGCACTTCCTCCTCCATGTTTGAAATTAAAGGCTCCGGCACCACAGCTTGTCCTTGGAAATGTTTATGGGTGAGCACATTAGGGAAAGTCAGAGCAGTTAGTAAGACTCTCTAGTCAAGTCAAGTATTTTCTCATGCAGAGTTAAACCTTATTTCCATAGAAATTGTCTCAGGAGGTTGATATGGAGAATTCTCCTGCTGTTAAAAACCCCCATGGGTCACACTACCTACATTGATGGCAGCATTAGCTCATGTTTTGCCCTATAACTCTTCAGCAGCTCCTGTGGAACTCAAATGCTGACTCATCCTTGTTTAATGTACAAGGTGTATTTGTTTCATTATTTTACCAGGTGTTTTTGTTTGGAGTAAAGCTAAGTTTAATTGGGCCTAATTAACATGCATTTGATCAAATGTTTTGACTCCCTTTTGTCCATCGCCAGCCAGGGCTGTACTCTTTCATAGTTTTGTTTGGCCTACATAGTTTTTTACCCTCTGCCATGGGTAATAAGATTAGAGCCCAGTGTAAGGCAGACACATCAAACCTAATGGGGCTATTTCTGTTTGTTCAGCTCCCTTTCATTTAGCTCTGGAGCAGCCAAACGCCCTGGGTTCAGGGACTGACTTTCTGTTGTGTCCCCTTAGCTAACAGGCTCTGAGGAGGCACATCTCCAGTCAATCTCCCCTGACACCACAGCAGAGTTCAGCTCTTCTTTTCTTATTTACCCCACCCCCTCCCACCCAGTGTTACACTGATAATATTCCATGACGTTTGGTGCTAATAGCATCACAGTTACTGCAACTGCACCTGCTTGAAAATACTTAAGACCTCTTGGTTCTGGGTGGTGCAATAGGAAGTTAATCTGTGATAGCGTTTTATTTCATGTATCATAATGAACCTCATAGAGGAAAAAAAGAATTAGTTTATAATAAAAGCAAAATTTAAAAAGTCAACATTGTCATCAAACAAAGAAAAATGGTCAGTGTACTTGTTTAAGCAGCTGCTGCATTTTGAAAATAAAATGTATGCCTTTCTTATGGTAATGGTATTGCTTTGATGAGATTCTATTGCATACATAGCTGGAGTGCCCTCATGACATTGAGTCACAGTCAATGAAGATAAACTCGATAGAATCACATTAGAGCTAACCATCAGTGCCACCAATGGATGCAGTCACATCAATCTGAGATGTGTTCATGCAGTATCTCAAAAAAAATCTATAGTGGGTGTGAGTGTGTGGGCTTTGAGTGGGTGTAATTGATTTCTTGTCCATTTTTACACTATTACTGTACAAAATGCAAACAAGAAAAGGTAAAGATCACCCTGGCTGCTGATGACAAACAAATGAGAAAAGAACCAACAGTGACCTGCTTTAACTAACAAACCTTTCTTGCACACATCAGTTTCTATCAGGGCAAAAATAAATGGATAGGTTGCACTACACTTTTTTGGGAAAACACTAAATATTCTTACATTTCAGCAGGTCTCCCAAAGAAATAAAACAAAAAATTCTGACATATCTTTAACAATAAACCTGAAAACATTCAGTTATACACACACGGGGGCATCTCTACAAGGCTTAACTAGGTTTGAATTAATTTTGTAGATTAAGTGTATATGAGTGTTCACTAAACAAGTTTTATTGTCAAGGTCAAAGGGTTTATTTGTCATATGCACAGTTAGGAAACGTGTTTCCCTGTACAACGAAATTCTTACTTTGCTGTCCACATGAATGCCGTATAATACAAGTGAAATATAAAGTGAAATATAAAGTAGATGAGCAGTAACACAAATCTAAATAGGCAGTAAAATCACAAATCTAAGGCACTTTAAAGCAGCAAGTGAAGGAAGCAAATAAAAATACAACAAGAACACAATATAATGCAGAGAGAATATATGCTACGTGGGAGCCGTGGAGTGTAAATACTCAGCAGTGAGTGTGCAATTGTGCATGTACAAAATGAGTATGTAAACAGTATATGAGGTAGATCCTGAGTCAGCTGTTTAGGAGTGTGATGGCAGAGGGAATGAAAGAGTTTTTCAGTCTAGAGGTCCTGCATTTCACACTTCTGAGCTTCCGACTAGAGGGTAAGGGATATGTGGTAGGGGTCTGTTATCTGTTAATAGATTTTTTTGTATTTGAGTGTGACAACTATGGAAATTTCCTTTCAGACTTATTTCTTGTCAGATCTACAGTAGCAGAAAAAGACATCTTGTACACCAAAACATGACCGTTTTCCTTGATACTGATTAACAACCTAGTGCACAATGTGTGGCTGATAAGATTTTTTATTTTGGATATGAAAATACAAGATTATATCACAGCAAGAATCCGATTTTGACTTCTTCTCAAAGTTCACGTCTTGCAATGTAACTTGGAGATCTTTTGCTCACAGTACAGTTAAAGTCAGAAGTTCACATAGACCTTAGTCAAATACACTTAAGCCCGAGTTTTCACAGCTCCTGACATTTAATCCTATAAACATTCCCAGTCTTAGGTCAGTTAGGATCACTACTTTATTTTAACAATAAGAAATGTCAGTATAATAGTAGAGAAAAAGATTTATTTCAGCATTTATTTCTCATCACATTCCCAGTGGGTCAGAAGTTCACATACACTTGTTCAGTATTTGGTAGCATTGCCTTTAAATTGTTCCACAGGCTTCTTCCAATAATTTGCTGGAATTTTAGCCCTTTCCTCCAGACAGAGCTGGTGGAACTGAGTCAGGTTTGGAGGCCTTCTTGCTCGCACAGACTTTTTCAGTTCAGCCGACAAATTTTCTATTGGACTGAGGTCAGGACTTTGTGACGGCCGCTCCAATATCTTGACTTTGTTGTCCTTCAGCCATTTTGCCACAACTCTGGAAGTCTGCTTGTGGTCACTGTCCATTTGGAAGATCCATTTCCGACAAAGCTTCAGCTTCCTGGCTGATGTCTTGAGATGTTGCTTCAATATATCCACATAACCTTCCCTCCTCATGATGCAATCTATTTGGTGAAGCGCCCCAGTGCCAAGGTACATTCATCTCTAGGAGACAGAGCGCGTGTCCTTCCTGAGCAGCGTGACGGCTGCATTGTCCTGTGGCGTTTATGCTTGTGTAGTATTGTTTGATCAGACGACCATGGTACATCCTAACCGACTTGCCAAAATGACAGTTTAACATGACATCTGTCAAGTGGTTACAATTAATAACTTCAACCTAACAGTGACATGCGGTGAGGTTGACAGCTGGTGAGGCACAGTCAGATTTACAAATACAAATGAACCGTTAACAGATTGTCTGTTAACAGACCATGCACTACAGTATATACACAGTATACTGTCGTGTAGTTGCTGGGATGAGTGTTTTGTTGTCTTTGCCGATTTGTAGATTCAAACATTGCGCCATTTCTAGGGTCGTTAAATATGGTTATGTGTGTGTCATGTGAGTAGTCGTCACTGTTGGTATGGGGCGGAGCTTAGGGGATTAAAGGTGAGCAAGGTTCTATAAACAAGCACGAAGAAGATTGTAGGTAGTGCAAGAATCTGTGGGCTCACTAGCGCCCTCTGCCTTGAGGCAAACGTACTGTTTGCCTCACCGAGTAACTTTTTTACTGGGTTTTATGGTTAATCTGCGAGCCTAAACACGTTACACAACTACATTTTATACATTATCCAGATTATGGCAAGGCAGAGCATATAATCAGAGTGTTTGAAAGCATTTTATTTGCGATATATAGAGGGACAGCGACACACTATTTGCATCGCATACAGTTTGTGAGGATTACACGATCCACCGAGAGGCACAGCCAAGTGCTGCCTCATCGGGCATCTCCTCCATGTATTTGAACGGGACATACAGAAATTCTGCTATTCTTTATTGAAAAAAATCCTTCAACATCGGATTCGAACAGCAAAAGGGCCTATAACACACACCAGCCGACAAAAATTAACATTTATTATATTTTATGGTTAACTTTACTTTCTTTTCAAGATTGACAGGGGAGGCTCTGCCTCACCTGTCTCCCCTGACCGCACGTCACTGCAACCTAAGTTTATGTAAACTTCTGACTTCAACTGCATATGGGAATGAACTTTTGCCTTTGAATACTCAAAAGGGATTGAAAACATAGCTTTGAAATTTTAAAGAAACACTTTTCCAGTGTCCTGGTCATTCCAAATAGTATACAAACATCACCACAGACAATTTCCTTATTGACTGTTTCCTCAGTAAAATAGAGCTCAAGTGAAAATAGTTTCTAGCAATGTCTGAAATTCATTTTTCAATGCTCTGGGTGCCACAATATAAGTTTCATTCACCTCTATTGTATTGGGATGATGGAAGAATTCGTGGACGTAAACCTAAAATCCTTACCACAGGGCTAGATATACTGTATATCTTTCTGTAACTTGAGAGAACTGACTCTTTAAATGTCATTGTTTTGGTTGTCCCTTCAATTATTCAGTTTTTTAACTTTTTCCTGGAGCCTTTGGTTACAGGTTCAGTAAATCTTAACTTAATGTATAATGTGTCCTTATGTCCTGAGACCTGTTTGCTGAGATGTTCATGGCTGACAATGCTGTATCTACAGTATATCTTATACACCTTCGAACAGTAGTTTACTATTTAGACCAGTGATTTACTGTTTAGGAAGTCATTTGTGCAGGCCCTTTGCTTGTCTTGTCTTGTCTCTCTATATTTCTGAGGCCAACAGAGGTACTGTTATCATTTGTTTGCAGATGAGCTGAGATGAACTGGGCTTTTTTCTCCTGGGTTGTTCAGACCAATACACTGACAGTTACACAGATTGAAATAGAGATTTGTGGTGGTGGGAGGCTGCAGTTATAAACCGAAATACAGACAGATCCCTGGGAGTGCAAGTCTTCAGGAATCATATTGGTAGAGGTCGGAAATAAGTTAATCAGGTTACAGTATGGATGAAGGTGTGTGTGAGTGCAAGTGTGTTTGTGTGTGTGTAGCTGTCCTGGGTTTTTAGATAAGCTTAGGGAAACACCAGGTCTTCACTCGGGGTGCAGTACCTGCCCTTATACTACGGCTAATCCGCTAAAACTGACCATTTCTGCTTACTTTTCCCAGTTGAGTCTGGTCACACAAAATAACACCAGGAGCCACAGAAACTACACATCTACATGTAACATGCCCAAAAAGCTTTAATCATTCTGTATCACAGGTCAAGTTCTGTGAATTTTAAATTCTTAAAGGAAAATAAAACAAATATAGAAATAAGATTAAATGCAACACACATTATTTCTATTCGATTTTTTATGCATACATTTAGTGTCAAAATTAAATGGAAAAACATGTTTGGGTGGAAATAGTTTGAATGGATTGTCTTCATTGTGACAAATAACAGGAACAAAAACTGATTGTACAGTTGATTGTTTTTCACTGTGACATTGATGATGTGCCTTCCTCTTAAAATGAAAAAGCTCTCTTTCGCTTGCTCTTGAAAACTGGCAGTGCTTTGTATTTAGATTTGGTAGGCTGCCCTTTACTGTGAAATGTAATGCATCCTTGCATTGTTTTTGTGTTGACAAAAGGTGACATCCAAAATTAATTTCACAATGAATAAATTCAGTTATTAGAGACATATGACTAAATATATACAGCATTTGGCATGTTTTTCATTTCATTTTGACTCTAAATACCTAAAAAGCTATTGCAAATAACAATGTGCAGTGTGTTTCTCTTTATTTCTATTTGATTCATTTTCATCTAGGCACTCCAAGTCTTCCATTCACTTCAGTGTCAAGTCATTACTATTAATGTTGCAGTGCTGATGAGAGCTAATGTGATGTGCGCTGAGGAGCATAATGCAAAAAAGTGACTTACTGATTGGAAGCAGTTTAGATAATCCTCATTTGTCTTTATTCAGCCTGCGATGATGTGAGCATTTGTGTGCATCTCTCGCTTGTGGTATTGGTGATCGCCGCTAGCTGAATTGGCTTTCACTCAGTGGCATTAAAGAGTAATTGGCTGTGTTTGTACCTCTGGAAATCAATCAGGTTCTCTTTGGGCACTCTGCGCCTCCGCCATGTTAAAACAAGGATGTAATGACAGGGAACGAATGAGCAACAATGTCTGTTTCTCCTCAGTTCTGTACATTGTAGAAAGAGCCATGGGGGAATGCAAAGAGGAAATCAGATAATCAGTAAGTAAGATAGATAAAGATGAGCTAGCAGTATGAGCCACTACCAGCAACCTACTGTAAGCTGCCATTGTAAAACTTTGCTGTTTTTTTTGTTTGTCTTCCCAGAAAACGTATGAGTTTAACAATCAATATGAAAGTTATGGGCATTTCCACAAGCACCTAAATACACTGGTACCTCTAGGTAAAAAAGTGGTAACAGGCCCATATTCTTCTCACTCATTATATAATGTGTCCTGTTAATGAGTCTTTGACACTTTAAGTGAAGGCCACATGTATTATATAGTATACAGACAGCCAATAAATGGTCACAGTGCACTCATGAAGTGAATTGTCATTAACTGAGTATTACCAAGATTTTGATTAGGCTTCCATTTAGTACAAGTTGGTCTACAAGTGTTTTTGTTGGTATACATAAAAAGTATTGCATTAAGTTTGTTGAAATACACTTATTTGGCGTCTAGTGGAGAGGTGAACTGAGAAGACCAACTGAGATGAGAGGATTAGAAACATTCTCATATGTGTCCATGAAATATAGGGTTGCTGGGTTTGTTTGTTAGGTTTTTTCTATAATAACAATAGTAGGGTTGGGACCTTAATATTTAAAGTGCCCTGAGATGATCTTTATTGTGATTGGTGCTATACAAATAAAATTGAAATTATGAGCTAATGAAAAGAGGGCAATACTGGAAAATATGGTAGTGCTGTGAGCTGCGTTCTCTCCATGACATTAGAAGTCTGAGTGTGGAGAAGAGCTTCACTGAGAGTTGGGGGTGGATTGACTCAGTCCACTGTGTAACACTGGCAGAGGTCTGCCAGAGTCACAGTGGGTGAAAGGTCAGTGAAGGACCTGTAATGAATTAGTCATTTCACTGGATAACAGTGTGTATGTGTGTGCGTACTGCTGATCCTCTGAGCCCCTTCTATGATTCGTCGTTCCACTTCTCAACATCTTTTCTGGGTGGCATCCATCACTGCCATCTGCACTATACTGACTGTATGTGTTCCAACACTGCCAGTCCTTGGCATCACTCCATTTTTTTGCCTTATTCCTCATATGGTTATTTATCCCTGCTTATTCCTGTTCAATTTCCTGACCGTTTCTGAGCTGTAGGGGATTGGGGTGGTAATCTCTCAAGCCAGGGGGCTTGCCAGTGTGGTGCACTGAATTGTCTATGGGCTAAAGTGCTCAAATATCCATTGGAATCAAGCCTGAAACCTCCCATCATCCCAGAAAAATGCATTTGCTCTAGCCTAATGGGAGTAATCAGAATCACAATCAGAATAGCATTATTGGCCAGGTGTTTTGAACACACAAGGTCTTTAGTACAGTGGCTCTCAATGTGCATGTAAAATGTTCTTCCATAAGGCAACTAGTAAACAAGCTAAGACTGAGAGAACAAGAAAAGAAAGAAAGGAATTTGCATTAGGAAAATAAAATACTTACTATATGTGTATATACACAGATGGATGTTTTTTTTTAGATAGATACAGTATATCCAAAGATATATTTACAGGTATTGCTCTGAGGGTTGTTGTTCTGTTGTACAGTCATCGGTTAAGTGTTCATCAGAGTGATGACCCAGGGGAAGAAACTGTCTTTGTGTCTGGTTGTTTTTGGCGTACAGTGACCTGTAACACCGTCCAGAGGGGAGGAAGTTAACAGTTTGTGTCCAGGGTGTGAGGAGTCAGCAGAAATCTTCTCTGCCCTCCTTTTGATCCGTGCGGTGTGCAGGTCCTCCATGGAGGGCAGGCTGGCACCGATGATTCTTTCTGCAGTCCTGACTGTCCGCTGGAGTCTGTTCCTGTCTTGTTTGGTTGCTGAGCCAAACCAGACAGTGATGGATGAGTAGAGAACAGGCTCAATGATTCCTCTGTAGAACTGTATCAGCGGTTTTTAGGGCAGGATGAACTTCCTGAGCTGGAACAGGAAGTACATCCTCTGCTGTGCCTTCCTGGTGATGGTACTTAAGATATGGGAGAGAGTGGAGCCCAAGAACTTGTAGGGCTCTACTCCTGAAACAGTGCTGCTGAGTATGATCAGGGGAGGGTCTTCCTAATGTTCACTGTCATCTCCACTGTTTTGAGCATGTTCAGCTCCAGGTTGGTGCGATCACACCACAGGGCCAGCTGTTCAACCTCCCCTCCGTAGGCCGACTCGTCACCGTGCCAGATGAGACCAATGACCATAGTGCCATCACCTTCAGTCATTGGTGTAAAGGGAGACCAACTGCAGGCAGACATAAATCCCTGGGGGGCACCTGTGCTTATTGTCCGGGTGCTGGATGTTGTTTTCCCCAGCCTCACCTGCTGCTTCCTGTCTGTCAGAAAGCTGCAGATCCATTGACAGGTGGGGGCAGGCATAGTGAGCTGGGTCATTTTAAGGTGGAGGATGTCCGGGATGATGGTCTGGAACACTGAGCTGAAGTCCACAAAGAGGACCCATGCATAGGTCCCTGGGGAGTTGAGGTGTTGCAGGATGTAATGCAGTGCCTAACTGGGATGATGGTGGAGCATTTGAAGCAGGAGGGGACTTCACAGAGCTCCAGTGATCTGGTGAAAATGGGGGCCAGCTGTTCAGCAGAAACTGCTGTGCTGGGTGAGAGTAAGAGAAGATGTGGAGTTCTGTTTTTCAAATTCACAATAAAACACATTCAGGTCATCTGCTGGTAGATTATTCAAACGTGGGGGCACAACACAGAGCAGCTCCAACCAAGAACATGACAGTTAGTGTGGTTAATGAGAAGCATATAAGGGTTCGTTGGCTGAAAACTGGTTTTTCAGCTTTCTGGTGGAGCTCCTCTTTGCTTCTTTGATCTCCCTTGTCAATATATTCCTGGCCTGTCTGTACAGGATCCTGTCCCCACTAAATACAGATTGCTGGCCCGTTGTTACAATTCTTATTCCCTATTTTCATGTTAGCTAAATTGTGATATATCATCAGATTGCTCAAGTCACTGTCAGATTTTCAATAACAGGTAATTTTCTCAGCTGTATATTTGTATGTTGTACCTTGTATCTTTTATTATGCATTTAAATATGTGACTGGACTTTAGGATACCAACATCTGCAAAAGATACTTCTTCTGAATACTTCTCTGAATTCAGGAAAAGATGGCTTGCACTTGAAGGGCCCTTTGCAGTGGGACAGACCCATTACAATATATTCAGTCTTGAACGGTAGACCTCCAAGGAGTCCCTGAATTAGGACACAGTTAAAATCTGAACACAGAAGGAACAGAGGTCATTTCCTATGTATTTTGGCTAGTAGGTGAAGATATGGCTGCAGTCATGTCTGGACATGAACAGACGCTCCTCCTCAGTCTTCCCTTCAGCCATCCCCAATGCGTTAATTACAACAGAGACGGCAGGGACTAATGATCATGTTCCTCAGGGTGGTAATGACACAGTTTTGACTGCAAGAACATCATTCATCTCCACTTAGCTCACACAGTGTCCTTGGCCTTTTAGACAGACCATACCCACATGTACAGTACATGTATGCACACACACTTAGATTAGTGAATAAGACAGCGGTGCTTTATGTCATTGAACTAAATTACTCTTACACATTTATTGAACTGACAGGGTCTTCTGAAAGACGAGATTATCCAGCATTGCACCAAATGCAACCATCTGTGATTTAAAAATACAGCTTTCAGTGCAAATCATTCTGCCCTGTCTAAATACACAGTATATCAAGTGATGAATGAAGGAAGGAACATTTTGGCTCTGTCATCTCTTTTTTTTTTTTTGATGAAATGAGATAAGATAGACCTTTAATTGTCATCTTATGGGAAAATTCACACTGTTACAGCAGCAAAGGGACAAACAGGTCCACAGTGTTCCTAGTCGCACATAAGTCACATTATTATTGATAGAAACAATGTAGCTATAATAATACTGATATAATAGGTAAACAAATACCAATAAGACAAATAAAAAATGCACCCTGTACACTGGGTATTCCCATTATACAGTCTGTGGGGTAGAAACCCAGTGTTTAGAATAAAAGTGACAGATGAGGTTATTGTAAGTATAAAGTATAAGCAGTGCAGCCATACTACTGGGTTTCTTGGGAGCAGTTCTGGTTGTAGGAAGTACCTGCAATGTTGTTCCGTCATGCAACTGGGATGAAGCAGTCTGTCACTGATGGAGCTGCCCAGTGCTGACAGAGTCTCATCCATGAGGTAGGAGTCCTTCTCAAGCAGGGATGTTAGCGTGGCTAACATCCTCCTGTCAGCCACCACCTGTACTATGTCAAGGAGACTTCCGAGGACAGAACTGACCTGTTGACCAGTTTGTCTAGTCTCTTCCTGTCTGCGGTACAGATACTGCTGCCCCAGCAGACCACTCCATGAAAGATGATAGTTTTGTAAAGACAGTTTGTGTGCCAAGACACAAAATTTATCCTGAAGTTTAGCTTTGTTCAGGGATTAGTTTTAGCTGTCAGAGTACATGTCAAGGATTTCCCTTGGAATAGCGTTTTTTTTTTTTTTTTTTTTTTTTTTTTTTTTTCCCCTCCCCTTTCCAAAAAACATGACCCTCCAGAGTATCAGCTCAGAGTACTTTATGACCCAGATGTTCTGCCAGGCTGCGTCACATTCACACCATATGTAGATGCTGACAATTATACCCACCAACAACTTTTCATTGTAAGTGTCACAGCATTAATTTAATACTCCAGTGCAACCAAGATGAGCTGTGACTTTTATAAGGAAGTAAGGTTTGTGCTCACTTCATGTCTAAAAATAAAAGATTCATACAGTACACAAGACTGAAAGTGAGTTAATTTAAATGACTGTTACTGTGATGAGTATGGAGTGTTTTTCTGTGAAAAATAATGACAAAGGGGCAGACTGCATTTTTTCAATCTTGTTTCCACATACTCATTGCATAAGCTGTAGAAAACCATCATGTCAGTCAATTGAAAATACCCCCAGAATAATTCTATAATGAAACACTGAATGAAAATCACTATCAAGTTGCATATCAGCTAAGGCTTGTGGACAAAATTGAATTCAGGAACATGAACTATGCATTTTAAAAAGAGAATCCGGCAATCGGGCGAAGGCAGGGTACACCCTGGACAGGTCGCCAATCCATTGCAGGGCTAACACATAGACCAACAACCACACACGCACGCACACACGTCTTTGGACTGCGGGAGGAAGCCGGAGTACCCGGAAAGAACCCACGCAAGCATGGGGAGAACATGCAAACTCCACACAGAAAGGTCCCGGGTGGGGCCCGAACCCGGAGCCAACGGTGCTAACCACTGCGCCACCGTGCTCCTCCAGGCACTTGGAATAGTTTGCATAGGGAAATTAAATTAAAAACTTGGTCTCACTGACTGAATTCATGGCTAATGCACCTCTCCACATTAAGATAGGTTTTGGAGCATATTTCTGCAACAAGAATATTTGAAGAAGTTGCATACTGTAGCTTTAAGCCTTCATACTGTACAGTGTATTATTGTACTGTATATGTGTTATGTTGGACTGTGTTGTCTGTAATCCTGCTGTCTTTGCAAGGCTTCCTTGAAAACGAGGCTGCTGAACTCAGTGGGATTTACCTGGTTAAACAAAGATTCAATGTGTTAGGCAAGTAGAAGCACCGTTTTCGTGCAGCTACAGTAAATCATCCAAAGGCTGACATTCTTCAGTCTTTTTGTCCCCTGTCCATCTTGATCATTTGGATATTGTGTCCTTTTCCAGCTGCATCTTTGAATATGGGCTGGAGTATTTTTATGTTCTTTTTCTGCCTATTATAAGTGCTTCATATCATCATTATCATTCCTTCTGCAGCATTTTTGTCCCGTTCTCCCTGTTTCCATGGTGTAGGTATACAGTTACTGTGTACATCTCTAATAGCCTGGGATGTTTTGGTGTCAAGTGCAGCAGCACCAAGTGCAGGATGTAAAAAATATTTCAACATGGATCTCAACTATGCCATTTCTTCAAAGGTGTTTTCAGTAGTCTCGTAGCAACAGTGAGAGGTTCACTAGTGCTTCTCAAAAAATATCTCCCGAATGCTCCCAGCTATAATACATATCCTCAAAGTACAAAGGACCTTGGCTCTCTGCACCTGTTGCCTAAAGCGTGCACGTCTCCTGTGGCTGTCTCTGAGAAGTGCAGTTTAGCCAGCGTGCAGCAGTTCAGGCTAGTGGCACATTAAGGGAAGAGTTCATTGATTTATTTAAGGCTTATACAATACAAAGCTGTGTGAGAAGCACTTTTATTATTTATAACTCAGCAAAATCTTTTGTTTCCTTTGTTGCATAGTCACGTCTGACACTGGAGTCAGTAGTACTACTTTCTGATAAGCTATAGCTAACCTTTAAAACACATTTGTCCCATATATTTGTTTCATTAGTAGTACATTTAAAATAAGATCAGTAACAAACCAGTAAAGAACATAACCAAGCTGTGAAAAATTCTTTTGGCTGGTGCTCAAGTACAGGTACAACATCAAGTTATGAACAACGTATTAACATAAAACTGCAAACTTGATGGCTTAGTTATTTGTGGAATAAGTCTCTATTGGATATGGGTTATTTATTTACAGATGTTACAAATGCATGGCCTTTGTTGTTGGCTTAATATGTATACAGCAAGTGCAGACAGCTTCAAATTGCTTAAAGTGAGAAACAACTTACTGAGAAGTAAACAACCCATAGTTCAAAATAATGGATTATTACCACTTTAAACAGCCTTATTGAAGGCTTGCCTCCCTTTTCTTTATAAATCACATTAAATATCATAGTGTATTTAACATCTTGCAGGCAGGGAAAACTGTGTAGTGCTATTGGTGGAATACAATTTGCTTTCCACCTGTGTTTTTGCAATACCGCTGTGTCTGGCTGCCTAGTGAGAGCTATCACCATCATCACCACCAGGGGTCTAATGAATGAATGAATGTTGTCCAGGGTCTTTTACAGTAAATGCCAGAACATGCTGTAGAAAGCGAGGCTAGGTATGCAACAGCACGTGTTGATCTTAGTGTTTGAATCTTGTTAGAGGAAGGTGGTCACAAGCGAAGAAACACAAATCTTCTGTTTATCTACACGCTTCCTCCCAAAAGGCTTTAAACATTGATTTTTGCAGGTCGGTTTATGGCTGAATTTGCATTACAAGTTGTGTTAATAAAGAGCAGCTGGTGGAGCTTTGGTTTGACTTAGTCCTGCACTGAGCGGAGAGGAACTGATGAATGACAGACATATCTGCCAAGTGTACAATGTACAGGCACACTTAACATTCATATTAGTGTTACATATTTCTGTATTATTTCAAAGACATTTTTAAATATTGAATTCTTTGTTTTTGTATGTTTTTTTTTTTTACTTCAGTGTGTACTTTTACACATGGAATTTTCCCAGTACATTACATTATATTCATCTGGCAGCATCTGCCAAATGTCTCTATAAGTACCATGGGTAGCAGTAACTTTGCCAGTTCATGAGCCATATGCCCTAGGTAGGTTATTTAACTCAGTGCCTCTCATAAATGTAGTAAATCTGTATCGATATGCCCCATAAAAGTGCTGCCATTTTGACTTTATTGAAATGCTATAAGTAACAAATGGATACAGTGCATTGTCAGTGCCATGACTGAATACCTAACAAAGTTAATATTGGCCTACTCTAATCAGGACCTCACCAAAATGCACACTAACAGAACTGACCAGTGAGTGTCTGCATGGCTGTGTGAGGAGGAGGTAGGCAGGCACAAGGACAGCTGCTCTGGGTTATTCATATGTTAGATTATTTATTGAGTTGGACAGCAGATAGAGTATCCTCTGTATGGGAGCTGCTGACTTCATTAAGTAGTGGTGTGTATCGATGTGATAAGGCTTTAGCCTGTCAGAGTGCAGCAGCAGGGTGTTGACACCCAGAACCATTAGCATAATGACAGGGCAAATAATATAGTTAGGCCATATGTTGTCCATCTGATTGGCCAACCTTAGGGTCAGTGATCAGATTGCCACAGTGAATAATGTGTTGAAAGGTTTGTGACACCCGTTTCTCTTGATGAAAAATGTTGCTGCACAGAGTGGGCAATCTACTTCACTGTTCAACTTCGAATGTCTAGTCTGAAACACACACATTGTTTGGCAGAAAGTTAAACATTATTTGTTTTAATTCTTTAACCTCGGCTACTTTTCCAAGAACATTTATTGACACAGGAACTGTACCTCAGGTTTGCCCAGAGGATCCATATTTTGTTTTGTAGGGTACAGTTCCTGCTGTGTCGTGGACACCACTTCCATTCGCTAGGAACTGCTGGGGATGAATTTGCTGCAGTGAGTATTACTAATTAACCAAGCACAAGTCTTATGACTGCATCATGTCAACAGTTTTCTTTACGGTCACCCAGACACAGCACTGGTTGGTATAAATATTTTCACATCCTTTCTAGTACCATGGTCACAGAATGATGGCCTTTTCTTGTAGCATACATAAATTGAGTCTCAATCAAACCCACTGCTATTGAACCTGTTATCAGTTGTAATGTCCCAGGTTCCTCAGGTGTGGTAGAAACACAAACCAGAATGCACAAAGGCTTCCTGGGGGTCCATATTGCACCAAATTTTAAAGTAATCACCTAAAATGCCAATTTGACACAGAAAGAATCTAGCTGGTGTGTTTGGGTTTGAGTCCAAGAACATCTTCCTGTGATGTGTCACTGCCATTTATTGTAATGAAGGATAATTGTCATAGTTCCAACAGTTCAGATCAAATGAGCTTTCATCACCTAGTGTGGTTTTACGATGTCAGTAATTCATTGTCTTTTCCTGCCTACTGTTATTCAGGGGTACACGGGGGTTAGGTGTTCAGAGCCAATTCCAGTATGCACTAGGCAGAAAGTAGAGCCTGAACCTTTTGGTTCTACTAGATTCAAGTCTTCATATATGAACAATCCACACTCCTCAATCCTTGCTTAACCTGAAAGACTTCTGGGTCAAGTGAGGATTAATGATGTCCCAAGACACTTATCTCCTCTGAGGAGCAAGGAGGATACAAAAGAACATCCTCACCGAAGTTTTTTTATGGGCTGACAATCCCCATTATCATAAATCAATTGGTGACTAGATGCTTCATGTGATAGATCAGAGGAACTGATGTCTCATGTCTCTAAAAATGCTTCCTTGATTCCTTTTTCCCTGTTTTTTTCCCATGCATCTTTTCCTTGCATCTTACATGGGTGGGACAAAGATGCAAGGAAAAAACACAAGTGAGCAAAACATAAGAGACTTTGGATGTACCCCATGAACCATTAAGCAGTGGGCTTCAGGGCCAGCACTGAAAATGTTCTGTGATATAGAAAAGCAAACATATTTCCAAATGCAATGAAAGGTTTGAATATGTAGTGTGATATTAACTCAGTCTATTTTTCCTGTAGACATTAAATTTTGTCATAGATGGAGCTCACTCTACCTTCTTGAATATTATTAATCTCCTGTGAAATGGAAACAAAAGTTTACCTTCCTGCTTTATGGCTTGAGACATGAGGTGCAGAGCAGCACCTGTAGAATTGCTCCCATTTTAACCAAATAGCATCTGTGGCTGTGATTGACAGAGGGTTATGCAGATTAATCACTGAAGGATGCTCACGTAATATTTCCTCAACTGAGAGGCTGCTTTGGCTGCGAACGGAGCAATCAGGCTATTAACCACTGGCAGAACTGTGCTGTAGCCGTCACCTACAGTACAGTGTATTCAGGCTCAGCTTCCGTCACACTGGAAATAGATCAGAGTTCACTCATAACCTTTTAGTATATGCAGCCTCCCTGTTTAGCTTTATTTACTGTAACCCATATTCCAGTCTCTTTCACAGTCTTCTTTACTTTTCATTCAGCTGTTATCAAAGGGAACATGCATTTTATCTCATTTGCAGACAAAAATGTTTAAATACAGTACTGTACAGTATATGGGCCATTCTGTGCCACAGTAATTTGGTTTGGTGTCACTGTGTGTCTGTACTCATCACAGTTTCCTGAGTGAACTCAGGCTCTGATATGATGTGTAGTTTATTTCCATATATATATATACATATATATACATATATACCATATTTACACTTGCTGCTGTCTCCCACTGAATAATGTAGCTGTCTCCTCTGACTGGAGGTCAGTCTTGCAGTCTTTCATATATTTGCTTGAGAATAATTCCCTGAGACCCCATTCCCACTCGGTTTTGAATAAAATATCAAATGCCTTTGACATGGAGACCCTCAATAATTCCATAATTAACCAATACCTGAGCAACTGAATACATGATTCAGTACTTTCAAAGCTCTCAATAAATCTAAAGTAAACAGCCTTTAGAACTGCACACACACAGTATCTGGCACTGTGCCGCATTGTAGAGATGACTTGGTGACTGTTTGAGAACAATATTAAAAAAGCTTGCATCATTTCCTGTTTCGCCAAAATAGTTTTATAACATTAGCAGTGATGAATTTGTTAAAAGATGCTTCTAACAGCCTTGTTTGTAGTACTTATTTTATTTGTAATCCAGCCAACAGGCGCTTATAGACATTGCAATAACAATAGTTTAGGTAGTACTGGACTGTGTACTGAGCTAGACTGGGAGATGTAAGCTACAGTATAATAAGTCATGTTTACAGAATATACACAAGTTTGTGTGTAAATATCCTGGCTTCCTAGACTTTTCTTATACTGGTATCAGAGAAGGTGTTGAGCATAAATCACGCCTTGCATGTTTGTAATAGAGAGCACATGTGGCGCCCGCTACAGAGAACGGAGAATGCAGGCGTTGCTGATTTTGGTGATAATTAATGAGAATTGTTATCAGTTGATTATATATGTTCACATTATCTTTACAGTTCTAATTAGAGAGGCTGTGAACAGTTGTTTCGCACCTTTCCATGTGAACTCGTTTAGATATAAAGAACATACACACAGAGAAGCAGCAGCAACCTTCCAGACCTCTCGTCTTTATCCTCACGCAGATCATTACTCCTTTTGTAGTTTGTGTGTGTGTGCGCTTTTTAAACTGTTTATAAGACAATACAGAATTGATGAATGTGTATGACATAATTGTCAAGCAAATGCTGCAGCATGACAGTTCAATTGCTGAACGAATAAACAGAAAATAGAGCTTAGGAATAGGAGTATTGATTGAAATTCAAAGGATCTCTCCATGAAAATGGTTAAAACAGGAGTTTGGGAGACAAAAGTAGATTTGACATGATTCATTTTATGATAATGAAAATGTAACACCTGTAACACTTCCAAAGTGCCACATCATTATTTTACATATTTAGCATCAGTGAATCATATTTGCTGAGTATCTCTACCAACGTGGTTAAATGATCTTAGCTCATTTCTGTCTGAATTTAGCAAATGTGATTATCTTTGACTTTTTCTTCTTACTGAACTATATACTTTTAATTTTTTTACAAATGTATCAAACACACCAAAATCAGCACTACGTACACATTATAAATGATTATAAGTTCAAAGTAGATCTATCTCACTTTCCAATCACCGCAAAAAAAAAAAGATATCAGACCCCTTTTAAAAATGTATTTTATTTTTACACACACACACACACACACACACACACACACACACACACACATGTGGTTTCATTCCCTCCAAATCCCCCTACATACAAATGCATATAATATAAAAAATAATTTGTTAAAAAAATGACAAAGGAGACACGGGAAAAGATTTGGACGTGTTAGAGAGGTAATTAATTTAATCAGTGGCACTAAGATAAAACAGCTCTGACACTTGCTTTGGTAATGTGTTCATATAATCCAAAATTATGTGCCCAGGTGTTGGTTCTCTTTCGGAGAATGTGTCAGCTTTTCAACAGGGGTGCACCTGTTCACTTCCACAACCAATTTATCTATAAGGAAAGGAAAGTAACTACTTTTTTCACTTAGCAATAACACTGATAGTGTATTTCTGTTAACACAAAATCCCTTAAATATACACAAGCAATTGAAATGTTTGGATCCAGTGGAAAGAAAGTTCCTGAGATACAAGTCGGTGTGTTGTTGACGTACCAACAACACCACATTTAAAACTGTGTGTTTATTTGTACAAGTCAGTGTGTTTCACAAACTGTTCTTATATTGGCATCAAAACCTGAGACCGTACTGGGCGTAATAACGCCTTACATTTGTTTCTAATTGCTACCTACCACCTGTGCTGGTGCATCCTCAAAGTGACACCACAGTGGCTGTGGGGAGTCGAACAAGCCAACTCTAGCGGCTGTTAAATGTAGCCAGAAACCAAGGTGGGTTTATCCTCAAGTGCTGTGGCAACTATGAATGCCAGAAATTATGTGAGATGACAGAGTCAACCACCAGCCAAACAATCCAAACCTGGGTAGTGACAGAAATGGAGAGCTGACTGAACAGTTACTCTTATATTTCAAGTAAAAAACAAAAACATATTACAACTATGAACACCAGGATAATTCAACTCCATGTTGACTCTAGTGCACATGTAAACATACTCGGTGATACATTAAAAACATCTTCAGCATCAGTTATACCTGAGTATCAATCCTGTTCCTCCAAGTTTACAGTATACAAGAAGTTAACGGAGAAGAATCTTAGTTGCAGACAACAAAAGAGGATGCCGTGAGGTACGTGTTTTCACAGCAGTCTCCCCCGGAGATAGATATGTATCCACTTATGATGCTGAATCTGAGTCACTGGGTGTAAGATCACTCTTCAGAGGTGCTTTTGGATGATAGTCCAGTTTTCAGATGAGGAGTTCTGTGAACCTCACAAGATTAAGGTAATCAGTCCAAGTAGCTGCAGTTTTAGGATGAGATCTATAAATAAAATTGCCCAGCGTCTTCTCCTCAACAGCATGTAGTCCAGTTTTACTCCCAGTCACTTTGCCAGATAATGCTTTTTAAAGCAGGATGGTCAAAGACCACCTAACAGAATCCCTCACAGACTGAGAACCCACTGAACATTATTACTCCCATGAATGGCAGTTGCAACCCCCTCCTGCGTCGCTAAAGCAAAGCTGCTGCTAGGCTCTCCATAAAATGAAACCAGGCAGCACTGTAACATGCAACTAGGTAGGTAAGATGCTTTGTTCTCTGCTGTTTTCAATAATGGTTTTAGAAACATTTTTTGGTATTTTAATTATAATAGGAGATACTGAAGCATAGGGGGGTATCTTAAAAGTTAATTCTACAAGTCAACATAACAGGTAGATTTATCATGTTAGTTCACTATCTACAGGTTTTTAAGGTTATTATCTATTCTACCAATTACAAGACATCTCATATTACCTGGAGACCCTCTGAGAGCAGTCTTTTTAAGTACTCAGTTTAACCATATAAGCATGATGCAACAACCTTATGGGGTAACAGCTTAGACTATGCATCTATGTGAGTCTGACAAAAGAACCAAGATACACCTGACTTGTTCACTAGTAATGATCAAAGGCACATCTATGAAGGACAACTGAATAAAATGGTTCACTCTGCTTATTAAAGACCCTTTATACAGACTGACAAGTAAGGCTAGTCGCTTAGATACAGATGTTACTGCTTCTATGCCACTTACTATAGCAGTTCCTTAAAGTAGTAAAACAGAGCGTTTTTCGGCAAGTGCTGCAATACACTGGTGACTTTCTTTTACAGACCACGCATGCCCTTCTGCCAACAGTGGCCCTGTCTCTGGAGGCCACATTGGTCATTTGTTCTACAAAGTAAGCTGGCAGGTGACCTAAAGCTGGGGCATCAGGGGCTGTAGGAGGCGGCACCTTGGAGGGAGAAGGTGCTGTGGATTGGGAGGGAGGTGAGGTGAGCAGCTCAGTGGCTGGAGAGGCAGGTGGTACTGTGGACAGAGAAAGTGGTGTTGAGGAGGCAGGAGGGACTCTGAATGAAGGAGGCACTTTGAAAGGCGAGAGCAGCAGCATAAGGTTTTGTGGACCTGACCTGCGTGGAGTGGACCCAATCTCAGCCAGAGACAAAATCAGTTGTTCCCTGAAGATTTTCTGTGTAACTGTAGGTCGATTCTGCAGTTTGCACATTTCTTTGTGGAGAATGAAGGCATTCACAGTGGCTATGTCCACAAAATGATAAAACAGAGTTTTGTACCATTTCTGGGTTTTATGGAGGACATTGTAGTAGCCAATGAGTGCATCTGACAAGTCAACGCCCCCCATGTATCGATTGTAATCTTTGATGCAGTTTGGAATAGGCACATGCTTCACTGTCCACTGTCCTTCAGCAGTTTTCATTTTACGTGTTGCCATCTCATTGCTGTATGCTTTATGTATGGTGGAGCACATTGTTACCTCCCGGGTGTCCATCCACTTAACAAACAACAACTGTCCTTTCCTGATCCACTGGATAGTTCCTCTTGGTGTTTTCTTTGGCATACTATTATTTTTCGTTTTGGGATAACCAGCTACGGTGGAACGGACAGTCCCACATGCCCAGATTTTTCTCTGAAAGAGGTCCAGGAATAGAGTTGGACTGGTGTAATAGTTGTCCACGTAGAGCTTGTATCCTTTGCCTAGGAAGGGGATGTTGAGCAGTCTCATGACAGCATCATAGCTTAGGCCCTTGCCTGAGGGTTTATCTTTTCTTCCTCCATACACGAAAAAGTTCAGGGTGTAGCCACACACTGAGTCTGCTAAAACAAAAAGCTTAAAGCCCCATTTAGTGGGCTTGTTTTTACTGTACTGCTTTAATCCAGTCCTTGCTTTGCTCGCTACCATCCGTTCATCTATGGAGATATGTTGGTGGGGATGAAAGAAAGTGTAGCAGGCCTCTAAAATCTGCTCATATAGTGGCTTTATTTTGCAAAGTCTGTCATACCCTGATGTACCTTTCTTCTGGTCATTTTCCATTTCAACTGCAGGATCATTCATGTGTAGGCTGCGGGAGATGGCTAGGAAGCGTCTGCAGGGCATGACAGAGGCAGGAAATGGCAGGCTGAAAAGCTTAGATCCTCTCCAGAACTCTTTCAGTGTTTTTAGTGGTACAATACCCATGTAGAGGACAAGGCAGATAAAAGAATACATATCTGCTGCTGTGACTGTCACCCAGCTTTCCTTCTGGCCTTGGCATTTCAGCTTCCCATAGGCATTGGTGTGTTTAACCAACGTATCAATGACGGTCGTAGAGAAGAACAACTGAAAAAGTTCAAGTGGCGTGTAATTCGCGGTTCTGTTCAGCTGCGGCCCTACGTCTCTATCAGGTCTGAACCGTGGTTGAGGAGGCGCAACATCTTCTTCTTCAATGTTACGCCACCGGTCTCCATCATCTGCTTCATCATCTTCTTCACTCACAACCAGCCTTTCTGCTTGCCTCTTTCCACTTGCATTTTTCCTGCGTGGTGTGGAGGATGTCTTACCAGATCTGGGGGAGGAGGAGTCTTGTTTAGGGGTCAATGCATAGTGGATCTTCTTTCTGTGAGGACCCCTGTGGGGTCCCCTTTTGTCAGACTGGGATTTCAGGGGCGATGACACTGGAGAAGCAAAAGCAGAACGGCAACGCTTCCTGGAACAACTTCTCTTTCTGGGCGTACTTTCCCACTCCTCATCTGAACTGTCTTCATCAGTGAAGTCTTCCCTATAAATAATATAGATAGGTTAAGGATTAATGATACAGAAGATCAGTCTATAAAGCATTAATATGTAACGTGCCTGTCATTACTTGTGGTAATATAAAGCTGATAATACATTTCAACTTTGAGTAACATTGTGAATGCATGACGTAATTGTAACAGAATATGTTTACTCTATTGTACTGCTACTTAAGTAAAGAATGTGAGTACTTCTCCCACCACCGTCTGTGCGCTCTGCTGTGGGACACTTGACACCCTGCCCGCGACGAGCACGCGCTCGCGACGAGCACGAACTTAATAGCTTAAAATTCGATGGTTATTGTGGGCAAAGTAAAAACGCTGTCGTAAACTTTGTTAAACAGCACTAGAGTATCAGCAGTACAGAACAAAGGCGGCAGGTTCACGTGGTTGGCATGGGCTTTCCAGTGCGTCTGCTGCTGTGCACACATCCTTAACTACTCTTTGTGCTGTCAGGACAAGCCCCTGTGTGTTTCCCTTTACTAACCTAAACTAAACATAAATCAAACCATTCGCCCTCTGACGCTGAACCTAACTGCCCTAAGGCCACGGGAAACACTGTAGGATAGGGAAACAGATTTCGTAACAACACCGGCAACTTCAGCAAAAACAACGGGGTCGAGGCATGTGCACAAATAGTTGGGATTAACGCACGGTCTGTAAGAGGCGCTGGACAAGCCTGAAGATGCTGCACACAAAACGGAAATGATTGGCGCATTGGTGTTTAGGCTTTGTGCCTGATATTAAATTGTTGTCCCGCTAGTGTGATGGCCCTGCCCTTTTCAGGAGTAATATGAACTCTGCATTTCAGAGTCAACACCTTATATCATCATATTTAGGTTAGGCGTGTATATTTCTCTGGACTGAAGCCAAATCAGATTAACGGTAGCACTCACTGGTCTGATCCTCGGGCCAGCCCCTTCGGAACATAGTCCTCGTCCAGACTGCAATTGCTGTACTCACTCTCAGTGTCTAAGTCCGAATGAAGCTCCTCTAATTCATCTCCAGACTCTGAAAGAAACATATCTGAAGTCGGACTAGTTATAAAACTGTTCCTCTGCCTTGTGTGAACTTTATCTGTGCGACCTTCGACTCTGTCCATATGGCGTCTTCAACACACTGATTCCCTTTACGCGGGTGTGTTTGATCCCAAGAGGACCCGTCCACTACTGACCATATTTGGTTACACAGACAATTTCATTGGCTACATCCGCGGTGTCTTTACGTGCAGCCAATAAATGACACGCATATAAAGGTGCGCTCCTGGGATTGGCTGAGGAAATTAAAACACCTCCAGTTAAAATCGTAAAAAGATTAGGATTAGTTTTTTTCCTCCTGAGATTCTGCTAATTTGGGCTAATATTAGTGGTCAAATCCAGTTTCTTTTTGTGACTGATGACTAATGAACAGATGTATTTAAAATATGGACCATATCTACCCTCTTTTTAAATAAACGTATTAATGCACGATCCAAATTTAACCCAGTGTATATTATCAGTGTTTGAAGTGGTCAAGTGTGAAGGACATACAGGAATACATGAAACTAATACCTTCACCAGGGCCGGAATTGCTCCTAAACCATTTGGCAAGAAGCTACAGTATTTTCTATTTGAAAGATAGATTCTAATTATTTCATTTCATTGAAAACATCTTAGCTGAAGTAAGCAGTACCAAACAAATCCCAAATGTATCCTGTCTGATTGCTAACAGTAATTACAGTATGTTTTGTCTGTCAGTTCACTGTCAGGAAAAATAGGAGTTTCAGCATTCACAAGCCGTCATTCAGGGGGTTTTTTTTATAGACTTCGTAAAATATTGTGGGTAAATCTGAGATGTGTGAGTGCAGAATGCTATTGTCAAAGACAGTGTAGGCTATTAGACAGCTCTACAGGCATGATATCTTAAACTGTTATGTGTTTGAAAGTGCAGCATCTCATAACCGTCTGTGTTATTCAGAGTGAATCTGGCCAGGTGGCTATACTGAGTGACCTTCCACATTAAAAATCAGAGAAAGTGGTGTTAGCCTCTATGAAGAGGCTGAATAAACTCCCACTCACTTGTTGATAGTGTTGAAAGAGCTGAATGAAGCAGCCTGAATTGTGGCAACTGTCCATCATGTGGACTCTTAAAAGATCTTCAGTTAAGGAAAGTCAGAATCAAAGAGTTTTGTGTGCCTCCTCTCCACTGCTTTTATGACAAAAAAGCCGGTAAAGGTTCAGTTCTCATAAAAAATAAAATTCTCCCAAAAATCAATAGATCTCACTGCTGAGGATACTGACATTAATTTATGCTCAGTTTAAAAGAGGTTTTGTGCTACTTTTAATTTAAAAGAGAGTGAAAGAAATTGTCTGTACACTGACCCAGCAAAAGTTTTTCAATAACAGATGTATTAGACTACATGCAAATGCAATGCTACATTTGGACCAACATGGTCTTTGTCAGTCAAATGATCATGTAGGCACAAACAGGTTGTATATCTAAGAAATCAAAACCCCAGTTATAATTTAAAAAAAATCTTTAAATCAATCCAAATGCATACATTTGTATGCAATAATCTGAAATCATGAACATATAATCAGTCTCATTCACAATGCAAATTACACATACAAAATAAAGCGCAACAAATCATAACCTAAAATTTACCAGTAGGGGGAAACACAGCTTGTATAACAAAATACAACATATCCTCAACAAACAGTGTAAAGAACCCATACAAAATGAAATGCAGAAAACCAGCTCTCACCAGTGACAGGGGAGACATAACATGCATAACCAGGAACCCAAAATGATTCCAGTTCATTCATATCTTGGGATTCATTCACATTGTATTCAAGTTTTAAATCCAATTTAAAGTAATAGTATATGAACTAAATTTCCTCTTTGGTAGCTGTTACCTCAACATCATCATTTCACAGCACAACAAAAAGTGCAAGCTGCAAACTCTCCCACAAACTACAGTGTCTTTCTGTTTACAGCCGGAGTCATGAACAGGTCATGAATTATTAACTCTGTGATTTCAAATTCAACAATTTTAAAATATCTCATTATACTCTAATTTTAGCTTTTTGTGAATTTGTTTTGCATTTCACCATGCCCCATGATACTGCAGATTTTTATCATTATCTATAATTTATTTATTTCACATTGGTGGAAATCTTGCTGTGCACAGGGTTTTGCTGTCAGGGCATCTCCCAAAAGCACAATTTCCTTGTATGTACAGTTCACCATCACATTTACTTACGTATATGCACAAGTGTTAAGTGTGATTGTGTTATTAAGCATGCTTTTGTTAAATAGTCAAAATCCTAACTAAATCCTCACAAAAGGCTCTCAAAGTCAGTAAAACATTCAGATTATGGTTTAATTAGAACACAATCTTTATGAAGAAGTTTCATCACCAAAATGTGCAATTTTGTGTCAGAGTTAGGAGGAAATAAGGATATTAGTGCTGTGAAAAGAAATTAGAGGGCATATTTTATATCTTAGTAATCATAGTAATGTTATTTGAACACACAAACTGGCAAACAGTGGGCTGGCTGGGGACTGATAGTCATATGTGAGGCTCTTGCCAGTCTCTAACAGTGGGAAAGAAGCGAGTTGACATAGTTTGGCCCCATACTGAGCGTTTATTTGCTCATGTGTTGTACCAAAATAGCTTCCAATAATCAAATCAAGGCTTAAATCATTTTCCTTGTGGCAGAGTAAGTCATTTAAATGGTAGCTCTCTGTATGCTACATGTTATGGAGGTCTCTTCTGTGCTGTGCTTTTTCAGGCCTGTTGATCTGTTTGTGTGCATGTGCCTGTGCGGGAGGGGTTGATGATGGCAATGTCAATTGTCTGTCGGGGCTGCTGCTGATCTGAGCAGTGGATGTAATCTCTGTTGATGTTAATTAGAGCAGTGAGGTCTGAGTTATTCTGCCCATTCAGGTTCAGGATGTGAAAGTCCTGATCATTTTATTATTATTTAATATAAAGTAAAAGGTAGCCTATAAGCATGTCAACATTAAAAAGAAACATTAGGAGAGAAGGTCAACTATGACTCCCAAGAAGCACTTTGGTAGAAGGCTTCCACACATTCAGAGTTTACAGTTGTGTTGCCAGGAACGCTAATAGGAAGCTGAGGCCAAACTTTAAAAATGGCAAAACTGTCACATTTGAATTCTGGATCAAATTTGGATGAATGAAGCAATTATGTTGCAGTGTTTTGTTCACTATGACAAATTGTTTTCAATTTACCACAGATCTGATTTGCCCCTCTGATTGCTTTGGCTTCTCCACATCAGTGGCAGCTGAGGCTTATGGTTACTGTAGTAGCAAAACAAATGGAAACAAAATAATAATAATTCAGAAACAAAGTGTAAATAATGGCCATAATATGGACAATATCTTATCGATTAATTATCCAAGAGTCTCCAGTGTTGAGAAAGACTTTGCTCAAAAATCTAAATGTGGACAATAACGCTGTCCACCTTAGAAAAGCAATAGTCTTATGTTCGGGTACAATTTAGTTAGAATTTTATCTGATAAGGAGCTGGTTGTGTAATTGATAACCTTCATTTGTCTGAAACGAAGGCAGATAACTTTGACACGAGAGACCACTGGTTGCATTTTGTTTGCTCAGTCAACATTTTTTAACATTCACGATGGAAGCGATCAATGTCAGAAAATACAATACAAAATGCTGGTGTCGACCTTGAGACAGACAGCAGGATTGAATAAATGACCAAAACGAAATGGAGAAGTTGTTGGAGAAGACAACTCCTCTGTCACAGTGCGGAGCTCTTGTTTACTGAGATCTCCATAAAAACTAAAGAAGAATCAATGATTCAGGCCGTTGCAGAATGTCTGTCCGATCTGCTGCTGTCTGGGCTGTTCTCCCTGCTGCCAAGCTTTCTGCTCACATACACCTATATATTTATTTCATTCTACTCTCTCTTACTCTCTTTTTCCATTTGCTGTGCACCTAACCCAGCACATCCTCACCTCCTACTCTCTCAGCCCTCTCTTCTCACTGCTCTCACACTTCTCTCATTTAGCTCACCTCTGTCTTCTTCTGTTACCTACCACCCCTGATCTGTGTTTAACAAGTTAAGTCATTTACCATTTCCTGTGTATGTCAGTGTTCTAATTTCTACTGTGTGTTCTGTTCTGTTTCTGAGTTTAATTTGGACCATTGGTTGAAGTCAGATATTTCTGTGACTAAACCTCTTTCATATGTGTTGGTTGGTCTTTAGCTGCCTCAGAGTTTACCCAGTTTAAAGCACTTTTTCACAAATACGTTAACCCTGAAGAGATATTTTGTCCTTGAGGTCTTCTCAGGCAGCTTTTAGGCAGTTGTCTATCACTCCTGACAAGCTATGCTATATCAAATGGCGGCAAACACTTTCTGACTTTCTAACTGACCCATCAATAATGCAATAGTATGCTTGAACTTAACAAGCCGATGCAACTTTGGGTCAGTTTTGGGCACAGTAATCTAGAAACATCCACCTAGTGAGACTAAATTTTACCCAGCCATACACTTTCTAAATGCCCCTAAAATTGATCTTTTAATTGACTGAAAATATATCTCAACTTTAAACCAAAACCCGACCTACAGTGCATTAGACAACATTCTGACAACTTCGTAAACATTAGTTCAATGACATTTAGCCAGCAGAGTATCAGATGACTCATAGTAAAGCAACATAATGTAAACATGGTATCAAATTTCTTGCTTTAATCTGATTACAGATAGTAATTTGTTCTTTATGAGGATGACAGCATAGTGACTTTCCTTCTGCCTCATTTGCAAAATCAAGCGGCATTTGACTCACCATGAATATAGCACTTTGGAGAAATGTCACATCACAGTGAGAGAGAGTGATGGGAGATGATGGCATTTCCAAAGGTAATAGCCTCCTCTGACCACTCACAGCCCTGGAACTCATTAAACACTCAGGCTGGTCACTTTTCTTATCAGTTCTGTCCTCTGAGCCCTCAGGCCCAAAAAGAGATCCAATTCAAGCTACAAACTGGCTGCATTTGCACTAGGCACATTTGCAGAAGTTCACTTGAGCTCAGAAACGATTTTTCCTTCAGCACACTTGATTTCAGCAGATGACAAAAAAGCTATTCCAGCTCATGTTTCAACAAATCACCTGTAAAAAAGCCAGCATATCTCTGTGAAGAGAATGCAGAGAGGTTCATTAGGATGGAGAATGTAAAGCAAACCATTTTTAGGAAGCATCCTCAACACACAGGCTGTAAGGAGACAGCCAGCTCTAATATTTCATGAGTTCACAACTGATTTAATGCAACAACAAAATACATATCTCGTTTTTAAAAGTTGAAAAAAGAAAAAAAATGTAAATGCCTCAAAGTGCATTCCTTATGAAGAAGGGAAAATAGTTCAACGTTAGAAACAGTTAACTTTTTAAAGACCTTTTACAACCCCAAATCAGAAAAAGTTGGGACAGTATGTAAAGTCAAAATTAAAACTGAAAATAGTGATTTGCAAACAATCTGTCATGTATTACATTGAAAACAACACAGCAGCACATTATTTGACGTGATACATAATCTGTTTTATTCCTCGTTCAAAATAAACACTCCAATTCTGATGCTGCAACACATTTTAAAAAAAGTTTGGACGGTTGCATTTCAGGGCCAGTAATGAGGTAAAACAATGAAATGATGATTCCATGTGAAACAGGTGATGTCAGCAGGTGACTGCATCATGATTTGGTACAAAAGTGGCATCCAGGAAAGGCTGAACTTTTTAGAAGCAAAGATGGGCCGAGGACCGCCAGTTTGTAAACATATGTGTGAGAAAATTATTGACATGTTTAAAAACAACGTTTTTTCAAAGAAAGATAAGAAAGGATGTGGATATGTCACTCTTTTTGGTACATAACATTATTAAAAGATTCAAGGAATCTGGAGGGATTTCAGTGTGTAAAGGGCCAAGCCTAAGCTGGATGACCCTGCTCTCTGACTCCCTCAGACGGCACTGCATCAAGAATTGTCACTATTCTATAAGTGATATAACCACATGGGCTCAGGATTACTTTGACACACCTGTGTCAGGCACTACAATACGTAGTTACATTCATAAATGCTGCTTAAAACTGTACTGTACTAAAAGAAAGCCCTATGTCAACAGTGTCCAGCAGCGCAGAAGTGAGTTCAGAGGCATCTGTGATGGACATCACACAATGGAAATGTGTATTGTGGTCAGACGAATCAGTGTTTCAGGTCTTTTATGGAAGGAATGGACACCTTGTGCTTCGGACCAAAGACAAAGAGGAACATCTAGAGTGTTACCAGCATCAAGTTCAAAAGCCAGGGTCTGTCATGGTCTGGGGTTGTCAGTGGCCTTGACAAAGGTAACTTACACCTCTGTGATGGCGCCATTAATGCTGAAAAACTGAGATTTTAGAGCAACATATGCTGCCTTCAAGATGCCATCTTTTCCAGGGACGTCCATGCATATTTCAACAAGACAATGCAAAACCTCATTCTGCACATTACCAAGGCCTGTTTGTGAAGGAAAAGGGTGTGAGTGCTGTATTGTTTTCAATTTAATACAGGACACAGATGAGTTACAAATCAATATTTTCAGTTTTAATTTTGATTTTACATACCATCCCAACTTTTTCTGATTTGGGGTTGTATTACTGGCAGTGAATCTCATTCGTCAAACCCAAGATATTATATCTGTAGGCAACAGCAGAAACAACAATAATTAGGCTGTAAAAATAACTGAGCAAAAAAGAAAAAAAAACTGCAGCAGTTGTTTAGGTTCTTTAAAAACCTGACAAGCAATTTCTTTTGGTTGTCTGAAAGATTGTTGCTTGAAAATAACATTACATTGTTGTGCTAGTGCAAGGTCTCTTTGGGCATACAGTGATGTCTGGTGTTCATCAGACAGTGTTTAGAACTTTGCCAAAAGGGTTAAATTTCCAAATTTAAAAATGTTTTCTGTCTCACTTTTAAACCTTTTCAACATTTAGTTAGAATGCGTCTTATCTCGAATGGTTTATGGATGTGCTTCCACATTGATTTTCTGTCTGACAGCCTTGTATTTCACCCGGAAGTCATGAAGTGACTAAATGCACAAAGCTGCTGAAAACAGTAAGGACAAAAATGATCTCAGAAGTTGCTTTAACAATATAAAATAGCTTGTGTCATAAATAAATCACAGACATGTACGTCACAGTTTTGAGTCTGCAGCTGAATCTAGTGAATTCATAATCAAATTGCTACTCATCTAGCTGTGTGCTAGTGAATCATGACTCATATGTGGAAGATGTCACATCTCTTACAGCCATTCAGCCTCAATCCTTTTGCTGCAGGTTTGATAAATGAGGGTCATTGTATGAAGAAGCAGATGGCTCCCCTGTGCCTCTCTCAGCTGACTCAAGCTCTCAAAGCCCCATGAGAGGAGAATGGCTCCAGACCACACAGATTCAGTCCACTAACTGTATAATGCTCCTCTGCTGTTGCAGATGCTCTGTACTGGAGAGCAGCAGAGGTAATTGCTCGATTCAGTCCTCATTATCCAACAATTCTAAATGGATTTGTCAGTTGTTATAACACCTAACAATCACCCAGCGCAGATATGGACAAGCATGTACATTTAGAATAATGTGAAAGACACTTTGTAGTGTATGTTTCAAGTTGCCCCAGGCATTACAGGCACAGTGAAATGGCCCTTTATTTTCCAAAAATGGCATACGTTTAGCTTTGTTTCTTGTCATGTTTCTCTTTTTGCAACAGTATTTTGCTGGTTTTGTCTTCATTGTCACCATATATTGCTGGGGATGTCCCTGTTTGTTTGCATTCTAAAGAATTCAGAATCACCTTTATTGGCCAGGTTTGTTGGACACACGAGGAATTTGATTCTGGTACAGTGGCTCTCAATGTGCATGTTCGTGATCCATTGTTGCCTCTGCTGTGTTACTTTTATTGCCTGGTAAAGAGAATGTGATATGTTGACGTGCACTCAGATTTGTAGACGGTGACTATAAAATGACAGGGGGTCACAGAAAAGAAGGAAGTTTTTGTTTGTTGTCTTAGCCAAGCAGATGGCTTCCTTTTTGATCCTGTTGTATTCTCGTGCTCTTAACCCAAGGAAGTCAACATGACCCATTAATGGCATCTGGAGTCTTCTGTGGGTAGGGTAAAGGGAGGAACAGTTTGTGTTCTGCCGAGGGGCATTGGGTGACTCTGTCAATTTAGGTAATAACCTACTTAAAATTGTGAAGTTAAAGATAGTTTAGTGGTGCTTTACACTATGTTTTATATGTAACTGATACTGTGCATGAATAGTTGCATACAAGTATGTGATTGGCACATTTATTGGTGACTAATGAGGGAATGAAATGTTAAGGAGCCTAGTTGCTGTATCTCTTTAGAATCTAAGAGGACATTTGAAACTGGGAATATATTGCCCTTTTTACAATGGAAATAGTGGCTGTAGTTCCTTTTTTATCTAAGGTGTGTATCAAGTTTTAACCCCTTTGTTTTCACTGCTTTTATTAGAACACTTATAACATAGACTGTTTCCATATCTGAAAGGATTACATCCATGATTTTTTCCAGTGCCAAAGTTTATTGCAAGAAATACCATGCCTGTTATGTAGATAGATGAGAACTTAGTAGAAGTCAGGATGGCAGTTAATGTTTCCCTAACAGTGCATCCCTGCAAAAGAAAGGTGGCCTCTCAGTGGACCTACCCTGAATAAATAAAGGTAAAAAAAAAAAAAAACTAAGATAAACAGATCACCAGCAGGTGCGTTTGGATGTAGTTTTGTAATTTGTATGTGGAAGAAGAAGAGGAAGCCTGACTTATAGGATGCTGTGGTGACAGGTGAACTGCTTTATGAGTGAGGGATTGGGAGAAATTAATAAGATCACGTATACAAATGAGCAAAATGAATTGAGAATCATGAGCTTTAAAAGTAGCAGCTTACATTAAATTCTGTCAGTGGGAGGCTCTTGTTAGGTTTCATCTGGAAACAATGAACGTGGTCTAAATGAGGCTGCAGGCTGAGGTTAGAGTCTCCTGTGATCAATAATGCATTTGGTGGTTCTGAGCCTGGCAGGAGAGAGATTTAAAGAAAAAAAGAGTGCTCCCATTCTGTTGCAGGGTGTTTAATCCTCTGGGATGAGTGTGTATCATTAAGGCATGGGACATACTCACACTCTCGCTCTCTCAAACACAGTCACTACTTTTTTCAGGAAAAGATCTGAAAGACATCCGGATTAGTGCTGAGAATGAGACGCAGAGAGACAGTGGTCTGATTGGTCTGGATGTTCTTTATTCTTGCTCTTCACCTTCATTTTGTGCTGTGGTTTGTCTCATGAACCACAAATAAAAAAAATAAAAAAAAAATCAAAATTTTACATTTCTCACCAAAATTCCCAGTATCTTTTAATTTTATATGACTATTTATAGTGTGAAAAGGGGACTCGCTCAAAGTCAATAACTTACAGTGAATCATCATCTAAGTTTATCACCGTCTTTTTGCTCACTTCATTTTATGGCACTGTTTGGTTGACAGTCTCAGCACTGCCAAACAAAGTCTGCTAAGCCATATTGCTCTACCTGCCCTGCACAACACAACAGATAAAGTTGGCCTGTATGAGTAAAGAAAGTGGAGCAATCAGTCTTTTTTTTTTTTTTTTAGGAATTGGACATCCACTCACCAGGTGGACAGAAACATAACTCCAAATTAATGCTAGCATTGCTTTGTGTGTGCTAGATGTGTGGCAGCTGTTTGCTAGCACTTTAGGCATGAAACCTCTATACTGTAGTTTTACTGCTCCTAGGTGGCCAAATGAGAGTTGGTCAAACATTTGAAATGCTTTTGTTCACTTTGGCTAACTGCCTTCTTTGACATACTATCTGATGGAGATAAAGAAACTGAGGTCAATGGCATTTCAAGAACCTGAGACAATAAAGACATGTAAGCCAAGCTAGCAAATGGTGCAATGGTTCTAGATAGTATAATTCTATTATAATTATTTAATATTTTAATAAACAGTTTAATCAATGTATATACATTTTAAATGGAGGTCGTCATGAATGTGAGACAATATGTGAAGGGTATACAATAGATTTTCACCAGTACATATTAAAAATATGTGACAGGTCTCAAAAATGTTCTGATTTTATACACAGAATGCTGCATATACTACATTAGTTAGTATTCTCTGCATATTTTATTGCTCTTATTACTGCTATCAATTATTTGTGTATACAAAAATAAACATTTGATGATGCTGTATCCCAGTCTACCATACAAATAATTAGTTTAATTTCAGATAATCTAGCCCAGGCGAATACAGCTACAGTACAGTGCAGTAAAGAAAATAAAAACAAAAACATGTTTTCCTTCACTAAACAGACTAAGATGGAGAAAGAGAAAACAGAAAAGGCAGCCAAGTGGTCTCTAAAGAGTTTTACCCTTATCCTCTGCTGCTTCACCCTTATTACCTTCTCTGTCCTACCCCTCATTACTAGAGGCTGAAACCATTTTTCGCTCCAGGTTTTTTGTTGTACAATACTCAAGGGTAAAGTGTTCATATCTGTACAGTCCTGTCTATTCTCATAACATCTAACTGTGCCTTTTTATGTAGGAGAGTGTGTTACAACCAGCTGAAAAAGAATCTTTGCTGTGTTATTTTCCCATGCCAGAGGTAAAGAGATCTAGATCAGAACTTTAACCTTATTCTTCATGTTGATTTTTTTTTTGTCTGCAGCTCTTATTTTGCTCCACTGTGTTGTGTGTGGTCATTCACAAACTCCCGCACATGCAAACAACACATACACAAATACCTTGAAATCCCAGATTCCCATTGTTGTGACTGTGTTGTTGTCCACTGTAACTTTATGCTGTGCACTATACACACATGCAATTTGTCTCTCTCTCACTCACTCACTCACTCACACACACACACTGATAACCACGTTTAGTCATCCTTGTCTTCCATGTGAGCAGCTTCCGCTCCCATCCTGCCCCCTCCCCCCTGCTCTGCTGCTCCTCAGTGGCTCTATAAGATATTTATAAGCATTCTGATAGTTTTCTTCCACTATCTATCATCTGAGATGAATCCTGTCATGTTGTATTATTCCAAGAGCCATGCTGCTTCGCTCCTTCCATTCAGGCACCGGCACACTGACACATTTCTTTTTAAACCCACATAGGGATTGTTTTGAATTATTAATCATATTGATGGCATTAACCACCTTGCACAACCTCCCCAGCAACAGACCCCTACCTTGACATGGCAAATGAAAACCACAAGGCACTGAGTAGATTCTCAGCAAATCAATCTCTCTGCTGCACTGCAAAAAATAAATTGATGAGCTAATTAATTTAGAAAAACAATGCAGCTTAAAGCTACGATACTTAATTTCTTTTCAACCACTAGAAGGTCTAGTGAGATATAAAAAAATTAACACCATAAGTCTCTCCTAATTGCTCTTTGCCCCTTTCATCATGTCCTGTTTCCTAGCAACAACATGAACTATGGATGCCTGGTTGTGACAAACTATAAAATGCAGCCTCTACTCTGATGCTAGTGTTAGCTGAATAATGAGTAAAGTTGGCAGTTGAGTAGAATGTTTGGTTACTCTTAATGTGAAACAAAGTACTAACGTTACACAAAACGTTCTACTCTCGGCTTCTCCCGTTAGGGGTCACCACAGCGAATCATCAGTTGCCACCCAAATGATGTTGCGCATTCTAAACTTGCCATGTTTTACGCCAGATGCCATTCCGGATGAAGTCTAATTTAGAATCGCCAGTCATCCTAACCTTCATGTCTTTGGACTGTAGGAGGAAACCGGGGCACCAGCAGAGAACCCACGCAGGCACAGGGAGAACATACAAACTCTGCACAGAAAGTCCCCGGGTCAGCCAGGGCGAGAACCTGGAACCTTCTTGGAATTACTTATTATTATAAAGGTTAAATCATGACACTGCTAAGTTGCTAATTTTAGTGAAACAGCTTTAGATGCTAACGCATTCAGAAGGGAGAACGCCACATCTGAATGGAATTTGAGTCCTTTGGCTGCTTTTAATGCAGCACTACATCTTCTGTCAAAAAGACTCCATTTGTACAAATGTGTAGATAGTATCTGTCGTTAAAGTATAGCAGAACTGTACACATATAGTGTAACACAGCTGTGTCCACAGCAACTTGTGTAACTATTGCATCCAAGTTTAAATTGTAGCAGTGACTTTATTTATTTAATTTATTCACTTGGCAATGTACGCATGAGCTACAATCCAAAGAACAGTAGATGAAGAAGCTTTAGGGTCCATGCTTATATTGGAAGCATAACGGGTAAATTCAAACTTCAGGAAGGATACTTTTGAAATGATTGAGGCCTACAAACACCAGATACCACACACATTTCCATCAAAATACTGTTTTGTTTTTTGTCTTCATGCTTACATGACGGATCAAATATTAAAACCACCTAGGACAACACACTGGACCAGAACGACGACAGACAAACCTTTACATTTAGATTCTATAGGACATGAATTCTTGCATATCCCTATATATACAATAACTTCCATTAGAAATATTCTTGCTAATACATGAGGATGGAAGGTCACCTGGACCTTGACCTTTGACCTTTGACCATCAAAATCAGTTCATCCTTGAGTCCAAGTTGATATTTATGCCAAATTTGAAGAATTTCCTTCAGTACATTCCTGAGATATCACATTCATGAATACACAAGGTCCAGCTGGATAAATACCTATGGATGGACAACCCAAAAGATAATACTTCTGGCCATGGCTGTTGCCAGCACTGAGGCATAAAATAGTACATACTACATGATGTCACTTTTCAGTTTCAATTAGAAGTAAATTTCTCAAAGGTTGCAGGTTTTACTCTGTGATAGAATGTGAACCACCAGGGTGTTAATTGGAATGTAAATGATGATAGATTCCTAAACAGCAAGTTTGTTTTCTGATCTTAAAACTTATTTGTGCAGTGTGAGCTCATTAATGCAAATTCTCATGTGCAAACATAGCTGCATGTAGTGAGCTTGGCGCTTTCCCCTGTCCCAGTGACAAACACAACTACATACACACAGCACTGTTACAGATAGAAAATGGATTTTGCCAGTGACAATAAGAGATGAATGGAGAAGTGCTCAGAGTAAATGAGGTGATTTCCATGATGAAATAGAGTGATAAAATGGCAGAGTAGAGATCGCTTTTCTTCTCCCCTTTCTCTCTCTCTCTGCTTTTTGTCTGCCCATTCATCATGGCATCACAGTGATGGAGAATGCCCACATACATGAAGTAGAAACTGCTGAACTGAAATCATCCAGAGGGAAACAGGTTGAAGGTCTATGCTGAAGTCTGGCTGATACAGTATGCCACCCCTAGGTGACCTTGAAGTGAGGATCGTGATATCACTCTGGAGTGTTGAGCAACAGTGCAATGTGTCAGTGTGCGTGGATAAGAGCTGACTCTGCACTGCTGAGGACTGACATAAGCCAGCAAGGAATTACTTTGTGAACAAAGCCAGGAGCAAGGACAAAGCTAGGGGCACTAAAGTACATTTGCAGCACCTGTATGAAAGTCAGTTTTGCTGGATGTGTCAGTGGGTTGATTTGATACAACTGTCTAGATAAGCATGAAATTTGGTGTAGATACTGTATCAGTTGTCCACCAAAGATCATTAGACCTCACAGGATAAATCACTATATGTTACTGTGATGGCTTTGTCTCTGTTCTTGAGCCCACATCAGGTCAAAATTCCCCCTTGTAAACCAGCAATATCTGTATCAAATGGAGAGACTGCTCTAATCTTTATTATGGAGATTATTTATGGAGACATAAAGATAAACCCTATTGACTGTGATGACCTATTGACTAAAATCCAATGTGAGACTAAATTTTCTCTTGTACTTAGTTAGGGAAGTAAGTGCTCATCACATCAATATATTTTATATATTCACATAAAATTAAGACCTGGCATGGCTCGTAATACAGTAAGGTAACATACTGTAGCTAAAGAAATCCTGACATTCAAATCAGTTAAATATGTGCATTAAATTGGAATGACAGGAAAAAAACAAACATGCAGCAAGATAAAGCACTGAACCGGGTGATTCTACTAGCTAGTTCTCTTACTGGTGATAATTAGAAACTGCTGGGTTAGTGTTTGTGGCTATTAGTACTTCCACTGTTTAAATAAGAGCTACCCATCTGGGAATGGATCCTTTGTTACCAAGCTGTCACTCAGCAAACATCTCATAATGAGTAGAGGCAAAGAGCAAACTTTTTGCAACACGATTATTTAGCAGTTGGCATAGGTTGCTGACTGATTTCTCAACTCCTAAAAGTTCCCAAAAGCATCTTAGGGGCTATTATCCAAAACAGGAAAAATCATCATTCACCTTCAACCTGCCGTGCACAGGAGCTCCTTGCAAAATTTCTGACCAGATAGTAAAAAAAAAAATAAAAAAAATACTCGGAACAAAAAACATTAAAACTTGTCAAAGAAGGATCTAGTTAAATGTTTCCACGACCTATTCTGTTGTGCCGGCCTTGAACAAGTCTCATTTGTTCTAATAGTTTTGTATCGCCAGTTCTAAGTATTGCTGCCTCCAGGGGCTCCTTGGTGAGCTTTAAATTTTTAGCAGTTTTCACACTGCATTTGTTTCAGTTTCCCCCACCCTCTGACCCCGCTGCTCTGCTTCAAGAGTTCCTTACTCTTGAGTCAGTCCACGTCCCTTTGTCAGCACATGCAGCTGTTGACCTGTGTTGCCAGGCATCCAGAGTGATGTATGCCTAACAATGTATGGCCATGCAGACTCACGGGATCACAATTGAAGGGAGCAAGACCACCTACTAGGCTGCAAATAATAGTACCCCTTTTTCACTGTGGGAGCTCGGTGTATACTCCCAATTTTTAGGTTTGATTTACTGTGAATGTATTCTGGCAGCATTTGTTGACACTGATGCATGATGGGAAGTCTGTGAAGAAAAGTTGCTTGAGGGGATAATAGAGACTTTAGTCATTTAAGCTCAGTCTTTATTCTGACAAGCAACAGTGGTTATGATTAGGCGTGTTTAGCAGGTTTGTGGTGATGGATGTTGAAACACTATCCCACAATTTCTTTGATAAAGCACAAGTTGGGGAAGAAATATCTGTGTCACATAGTAGCTTTTAGTTTAACAGCTTGTTTAAACTGCAGGTTATTTGCCCTGAAGGAATCATTTCAGTGAATTTTTACCAGCAGAAATAAGTAATTCTCTTCTCTCCACCTTGTTCATCCTACAGAGTTACTTCTCTGCTTTCCCTCAGAAATATATCTGAATAGATTAGAAAACACTCTTCAGAGAATTTAATTGAAATAAGATGTTATTGGTTCAGATCCAGAAGAAAGAAAATCTGAATTTTATTATGACAAGAATTATATATTTTTATTTATATAAGTGATGTAATATTGACCTTTTGGTCATTTATTTTAAAAAGAATCAGAATCAGCTTTATTGGCCATGTATCTTAAACACACAAGGAATGTGACTCTGGTACAGAGACTCAGTGGACACTTTTGGACCAAAGGATACATGTACATGGACTGCAGCACTACTGTCATTTTTCTAACTGTGTTAGCTGTGTAAACAATAGGAATCAGTAGCCACCAGCGGCACTGGGAGCTGCAGTCCACCAACAGAAACCTCGGCAGAGGATTAGTGGCTCCTTATATAATTAACGTTAGCAATATAGAAAGAAAATATTGCAGGTAATAGTAAGGTCATCAACCATTGTTGGCTTAACGCTAAAAGTTGGTCCTACTGGAGGTACGAATGCAATCACAAAAAAGTCCATTGAAGGTATGTACCCCCTGGGAGAGCCCCCCAGTGGGTTAGTCTTTAGAACTATTTGGTCTGAAAGTACCTAATGGCTTTGTAAGGCAATAGGAAATAGAAAATAAAAATCTGTGCATTCAAAATAGGAAGTACAGTATGTGCAATCAAGTAGGAAAAAGAGACAATCCATAAATAAATAAAAACATTTCCCAGGATCATTAGCAGGTTAAACATCTGTAGGTTTAACTTTGTTGTTAGAATGTAAGAATGTAGAATGTAATATCAGATGGTGTAGTTGATACTTATTTATTTTAAAAAAGAAATGGTAAGCCTCACTTATTGATAAAAGTCAAAGAACAACACCCCAAAATCAGAGAACACAGTGAATTACAGAAACTAACCTCACAGAGGGTTAATGCTAAGTGAGCTGATCCTTCCCTTTTTGACATTTGGAATTAAACTACAATCAGTAGAAGGAATTTAAACTTTTAATCGAGTCAAAGGGTAGTTAAGGTGTTATTAGGTAATCACTGGATTTTGTGGAGGCAAACTACTGAAAAGGTTGAGTTCTGCTTCTGCAGGAGCTCCTCAGGGCTCTCTCTCTCTCTCTCTTTCTCCTGCTGACCATATAATGACACATCTTCTTTCCCTTAATACTGAAAGAGAATTGTCACCTTCTATCATTAATCTCTGTCTGGCCCCCTGAGCTCGGTGCCCTTGTAGAAAGGTCTAACACATGAAAACATTTTTTGTGCACACACACACTACTTTATAAACTTCCCCAGCACTCTCTTGTTCCCAGCTAAAGCCCAACACTGTAACAACTTGTGGACCTTAAAAAACGATGAGCAGAATCATTGACCTGGCACTTGCCCGAGCACACCCGCCCCATGTCTCCCAGCCCTACCCAGGGAGAACAGGGAGACAACTCCTCCCATCGGAGCTGACAAGAGTTCACCCCTAGGGCTGAGAACAGAAGACAGGAAAGGTCTGGCGCAGCTCAAAGAACAAAGTTTACAGCTAGAGTCGGTGAAACAAGAGCTAGAGGAAAAAAAATTGACAAAACTGAAGATAGTAATTCACAGTATCCATAAAAATACAATTTATGACATAAGCACTATATCCGAATCTCCTGAATCCTGGTGCTTCATGTTTTCACTTAGGACCCTGTGTATGTTTAAATTGATCTTCCTATTAGCAAATAAAATTAAGTTGCCAAAAAAAAAAAGTTTTTTCAGTTCAGCAAAAACCTGTTTGAGTAATATTAGCCAGTGTTAATGCACTTGGAATGTTTAACCTGTTGTAGAGAGGTTACCCAGAAGTGTGAGATACAGTGCTGAGGCAGAGGATCTGGAAATAGCCTGTTGACCCATGACATCTTACTGGAAAGACTGAACTGATGCCCAGAGCCAGACAACATGGAAACAATTGTTTATTTTATAGAACAATGAGTTTGTCATTTATTAAAAAAGCCTGTGCATGTAGCCTGCGAGGATGTGTGTATACTGAAGCCTTCACCCTTGGCCATAGATAAAGACAACCCTAAGGTGGGACATTTTGAATAATGCACGATGCGTGTTATTGTCACCTCGCCCTGTCGAGGAATGGTTGGCCCCTTGCTTGTGTGCCTGGAGTGTCATCTGCTTTTCAGGATTTATCCTCATTTTACAAAATCAGGTGATTAGCTGACGATATACAGTATAGCATGTAACTACAGATTGAGAGCAAATTTGTTTCCAGACACACGCGGCTCATCTCTGTCCTGCTGTTTCTGGCATTTAATTGCACTTGATATTTAAGCGCTGGTGCAGATCACATTACAAGTGGCTCTTCCTCCTGTTTGTGCTGGCGGCGTATTTCATTAGACACTCCTCATTTCCCTAGCTGTCCTTCAGTCTGTGTTGAATGTCAGCTGCTTGGGGCATCAGGATTGTGTACCAGTTATAAGGGTTGAGGTGGCTGTAGTGAATCAAGAACTGATAGCATCAGTGTAGACGGGAACCTGAAGGAGGGCGAGCCAGATAGAGTCATGGCTGGTAGAAGGACACAGCTGGATGAGCCAAAGCACCCTGCAAGTCACCTCCGGATAAATTAGAAGAGCTTTAGAGAGTGCAAGTTAATGAGAAATTTAATGCAGAAAGTGCAAGGGGTTTTTAGGGTTTCTCTAAGGTTTGCTGTATTGTTGGTTTTATTTTCTGTAGTATACTAATTCATTAGAGTAATTTCAAAAATTTCACAGCTGAGACTACTAGTGTCCAGTTGCTACTAAATTACAATTAATTGCATGTATTTTGTTGTCAGAGTTCAGTTTGGAGGACAGGGATTTATTTATTTATTTATTTTAATGTGGAGGCTCTGGTGTGTTCAAGGAAGCACTGTCATCTGTCACTGTCACATGTCGCTTCAGAAAAGCATTCACTTCACAAACAGCACTGGCAAGTTAGAAAGGAAAGTTGCTGGCATTAAACAGGTTGCTGCTCTGCACTCTTACTTGACATATTGGTGTGGCACAGAATGAGAATTTTCACTCCGTTTCCCAAAAGCAAATAGTTTAAACAAGCTTGTGTAGGTTGGCATATTTGGGGTCAAGTTCATTACAGCTGAACTGAATCCTGGCAGAAAATCTGTGTGAGGCACACCATTATTACTTGCACCACTGCCCAAAACAGAACAACTGGCCTCTCCTAAAAGTAATGGCTTTGCTCCATGTGATGTCAAAGTTGCGAGTCATGATGTGGTATTTATTTATTTATCTATTTTACTTTGATGGATTACTGGCTGTTGCAAGCTCACTATAACACAATAGTGAAATGAATGGAAATCTGTGCTGGAAAATCCCATTGTGAGCTTTGAAAAATGGAAACGGTGTAATTGAATGCATTTATAATGAGAAGGAGCACAATGTCAAGCAAAACAGCTGACATCAACAAATATTGGAAAGATTCATGAACAGCTGCTCCATCATAAAATAATTTGAAAGAGACCAAAATTAATCAGCGACAATATAGTAAAGTGTATAGAGTGCCGCAGGGTGGCCCGGAAGTTCCCTCGACAAAAAGCCAATGAGATTTTTCTAAAAGCTTTTAATTATTGTAGAAAATATGCTCTATGACAGGGGTTTTCAAAGTGTGGGGAGATCATAAAAACAATTTTCAACAAGAACCGTAAACATCTTTTTAAGCAAACACTTACGTACATGACACAATTCTATTCTCAAGGACTATTACATATTGATTTCTTAAAAAAAAAAGTTTATCCAGTCTTCTCCCACAGTCAAACTTAAACTGTGGGCTGCTCTTATGTAAAATTATTTACCTATTAATACTCTACAGTCCAATCACAAAATGAAAACAAACAATAGCCTTACTTAAATAGCCTCAGTTCAACAAAATCATACATCGTGTTGCAGCAGCTATCTAAAATAACAATCGACTGCTGAGAGGGAGAGGAGGGAGGTCCGTCTCAGTCGGCCCGGGAGTTTGTTTTGTTTTGGTTAGCCATGCTGCTAACGTAGCCTACTCTACTTTAGCACCAATTCTACTAACAGTGTGTCTGCATTGATGGATTTAAAAAACCACAGTTTAACATCCAGTACTAACAAAAACCCATGGCATGTCATTATGGCATGTTAATTGTGGCCCAAATTCAACAGTGAATAGCAGTGAATGCTCATGCTAACAAGGTAAAGGAAAAGAGCTTTCTTCCCATAGGCTTCCACATCCCGATAGTCCTCTGTACATGAAGGGTCAATACAGTGCCTTTCACACTTTTGAAACTCTGTCTGACCACGGCCTTGCACACGGTGTCCAAACAAACTTGACTTCATAACTGTTTGTTCATATATTGAAGAAGCAAATTATTATCCTACAAAGTAATAATGTGGAACATGGGCAAACTGGAGAAAACCCCCTGTAACATAGTGTTCAGCAGAAAAGAGGGCTCCCATCTCATCCCTCTCACACCAAATTGTAAAACAACCAATGCACAGGTGATGTTAATTAATCTGTCCTCTATGTCCCCAGTGACACATCCATACACACACACACCAACATTACTCCTACACATTGTATGGCCTATTTGTGCAGTTTTATTCAAGTCAAATTATGTTTGAATACATCAAACTCAGTCAGCCACCAAACCAAATCATCACTGTACACCATGCACACTGCTGCTTTTCATATCACTGTCTACACCACATGCGTATTTCATATACCTGCCATAACTATGTGTAATTCAATGCAATATGATGCTTCGGTTGCCTCGGTATTCACAATGCTAGTGTCTCAATTATTTTCTTCTGTGACTGAATTTTCTAGTTTCCTATCAAAAAAAAAAAAATCCCCTGTCTTGATCACCTAACTTGTTTATATGGTCTGACACTTTCATTAGCTGGCACCACTTTGTAAATAGCACTATGGCAGTGGAGGATCATCAGGACGAGTCCATGAAAATCCAAATTGTAAATATTCATGGTCATACTTAGTCTGTTTTCTGCTCACCCCAGAATCTGTGATGGATCATCAAGGGAGAGGAAAGTAAAATGCAATGAATGTTAAAAAGAGTGATGGATTAAAAAGAATCGTATTTCCGCTGTGTTAAGAGACAAGTGAGCACTTCAGTGAGTTTAGCAGCAGTGCAGCAAGACAAAGTACATGGCAGAGTAGAGAGAGATTAAGTAAAAAATTCACATTTAAATAAACATTAACTTTTTTCTGAGGTACTTAGTATGTAATTAAGGAATACTGAGCATTTAGAGATCAGCAAAAAATAAAAGCTGAATGCTAAAAACAACAAGCAACAGATCCTGCAAACTGAGCTGACAAACTGGCCTGTCTGTAGCTTCCAAAACCATTGCATGCAGTTATTATATATAATAGTTGTGAAAATGATCCATATGATTGTTTTTCAGTCCACCACCTTTATGGATATGGCTTGATTAGGTTTAAGAACAAAAAATGTGAAAAGATTGTGGTCATATTTAAAACAACATTATATAAACAGCGACCTGCATGTCAGAGGTTTTTTTTTCTGTTGTGTGTGTGCCGGTGTATTGCTTACATTTAGGGGACCAAACTCTGTTAACACACTCGCATTGTGGGGACTTGTCTTTTCATCGCTGAATTTTAGGGTGGCAACATGATTTAAAGTTAGGTATTAGGTTAAGTATTAGGGTCAGGGTTAGGTGTTAGGCAAGTAGTGGTTATGGTTAAGGTTAGGATAAGTCTATTGGAAATGAATGTAAGTCAATGTAAAGTCCCCACAAGGAATGAAAACGCATCATGGGTGTGTGTGTGTGTTGCCTTTATCTTCATACTTTTAAGAAGTAGGAATCTGCTGCTCACTTTTCATTTTGAAACACTGATGCAAGAGCACTTTACAAAATGAAATGCATTTATTAAAGAAAGTTTGTAATAGTTAAGTGTATTAAGACATGTGACTTTGTATCTTCATACATTTTTCTTTAATATAGTGCAGTTTATTTCTTGGTGACTCCAGAACTCCACTACAAAGTCCTGCATTAAAAATCTCCAGTAAAAGTGCCTATTATTATTAAAGTGCAATTAAAATATGAAAAATGAAAGTGCTCATATTGCAGAAAAATGGTCCCTGTCAGTGGTTTACCATTCTACACTATATTATGTTTTTGGTTTTATTTTAATGGTGCATTCATATGTAGGCTGAAAATTTATACTGTAGTTGGGATTTAATTAATTAATGTTTGTGGAAGTTCTGACCACATAGTCAACATTTCATGAGGTTAAAAAAGAGGTTTTCAGTTTTGTGACAGCACATTTAGAGGAATTTGCTTAAAACCCTAAAGGAGAACTTATGTAGTTTGTCAGAAAATTCTAATTTAGATAAAAATTTGGAGACGCATTGCTTTCATTGGTCTGACAGTGTATGAAAAGCTGTAATTATAGTTGTCAGACAAATGTATTGGAGTCAGAAGTACAATATTTGTCTTTGATATGTAGAGATGTAGAAGTATACATTTGGATAAAATGGAAAATTTCGAGTGAAGGTCAAACATCTTGAATTTTACTTTATAGTACTTGAATAAATGTATTTTGTTTTGCTTTACCGCTGTTGTATAATATATACTACAAAACATGATAGAAAAGTGCAACTGTGAAATCAATAAGGTTTCATTTGTGTCTAAAACACTTAACAGTTATAATGGACTGAGCACCTTGATACAACTGTCTGCATCTGTTAACATGTTTTATATATACAGTATATATATAAAAATACATATACAGTGGGTACGGAAAGTATTCAGACCCCCTTATATTTTTCACTCTTTGTTATATTGCAGCCATATGCTAAAATCATTTAAGTTCATTTTTTTCCTCAATGTACACACAGCACCCCATATTGACAGAAAAACACAATGTTTGACATTTGCAGATTTATTAAAAAGGAAAAACTGAAATATCACATGGTCATAAGTATTCAGACCCTTTGCTGTGACACTCATATA
>NW_018128003.1:827239-842836 GCF_001952655.1 Monopterus albus
AAGTCCGCATGGAGTTTGCTAAAAAACACCTGAAGGACTCCAAGATGGTGAGAAATAAGATTCTCTGGTCTGATGAGACCAAGATAGAACTTTTTGGCCTTAATTCTAAGCGGTATGTGTGGAGAAAACCAGGCACTGCTCATCACCTGTCCAATACAGTCCCAACAGTGAAGCATGGTGGTGGCAGCCTCATGCTATGGGGGTGTTTTTCAGCTGCAGGGACCGGACGACTGGTTGCAATCGAGGGAAGGGTGAATGCGGCCAAGTACAGGGATATCCTGGACGAAAACCTTCTCCAGAGTGCTCAGGACCTCAGACTGGGCCGAAGGTTCACCTTCCAACAAGACAATGACCCTAAGCACACAGCTAAAATAACGAAGGAGTGGCTTCCCAACAACTCCGTGACTGTTCTTGAATGGCCCAGCCAGAGCCCTGACTTAAACCCCATTGAGCATCTCTGGAGAGACCTGAAAATGGCTGTCCACCAACGTTTACCATCCAACCTGACAGCACTGGAGAGGATCTGCAAGGAGGAATGGCAGAGGATCCCCAAATGCAGGTGTGAAAACTTGTTGCATCATTCCCAAAAAGACTCATGGCTGTATTAGCTCAAAGGGGTGCTTCTACTAAATACTGAGCAAAGGGTCTGAATACTTATGACCATGTGATATTTCAGTTTTTCTTTTTTAATAAATCTGCAAAAATGTCAAAAATTCTGTGTTTTTCTGTCAATATGGGGTGCTGTGTGTACATTAATGAGGAAAAAAATGAACTTAAATGATTTTAGCATATGGCTGCAATATAACAAAGAGTGAAAAATTTAAGGGGGTCTGAATACTTTCCGTACCCACTTTATATGCATATATTTGAGCTGTCAAAGTTAACATGATAACATGTTAACAAATTCCTTTTAGTGCCTCAATTTTTTTGGCGCTTGATTAATGCACACACATTTTGTGAATATGACCCTCAGCCCTACCCATAGTTTGGGAAATCAGGAAGCGATGCAGCAGTAACTGTGTGACTGGCAAGCAAAAACAAACCTCCTTGAGCAGAAATTGATAAAGAAAAAGGTCTTTTGAATGGAAGTTCAGTTTCAAAGCCCTGACAGATGGTTGTCTCGACAAAACCAAAGTTATTTGCATTTACTGTCGATGCGAATTAAGTTGACACTGGAGTACATCAAGTCTCAAATATCACATGCTGGCCAAGCACACAGCTGATGCAGATAGCTCTTCTCCCCCCTCACAAAAGGCAGACCACGCTGGTTTTGAGGCATTATATGAGGAAAATCCTCCTAAGCCCCTCAGTTTGGTCTGTCACTACTTTTTGCCCATGGGAATGATTTTATAGATTAGGATTTAGATTAGATTGAGGATGAAGTTATAATGAAAGTTAAAGAATAACAGCCTTTTTCACCCATCTCTTTTCCACTATCCACCATACTCAGTCTAAAACTAAAGGAAAAGCAGCTGAAGAGCTATATTTACAGTTTTAGCCATAAATGACAGTATTTTACTAAATATTTAACTTTATATTTCATGTTTACATGGACAGTTGTCAACAGTACCTTAAATTTAAGCACTGATTTGGGGATGTGCTGGTCAACAAAATTTAGTTCAGGTCAACAGATCTTCGTTCTAGGTTTTTAAATGTCTGTTACATATTGGACTTAGATAACCATTGTTTATAGAAATTTTTATCACTTTTCAACCAAACACTGACAGTGCTGGGTTAGCAAGCTGCTGCAATCAGTGCTTATTAGAAAGTGTTAGCCAAATGGTTAACAGGAAATAAAACCAATTTTAAGTACAGAGAGCAAACCAACTGGTAAGTCCAGTAAAACACACTGAGGCTAAAATAAAATAATCACTACATACAAAGACAAACATTACCTAAAGTGGTGCAGTCATGGATTAAAAATGTAATGAAACACAGTCAGTTTAACAGTATATACAGCAAGTACAGAAAATTTTCAGACCCGTTCAGGTTTTCTACATATTATGATTCAGGCTCATCTTAAAATTAATTCAATTCATATTTTTTCTCATAATTCTAAACACCATGCTCCACAATGATGAAGTGAAAACAGATTTTGAATGTTTTGTAAATTTATTAAAAATAAAACACTGAACTATCCCATTTACATAAGTATTCAGATCATTCACTTAGCACTTTGGCAGCAATGACAGCCTCAAATCTTCTTGAGAATGAAGCTACAAGCTTGGCACATTTCTTTTGGAAATTTCTTTCATTCTTCTTGGCAGAATCATTCAAGGTCAACCTGGTTAGATGGGGAACATTGGTCCACAGCCATGTTTAGGTCTCTATTGGATTCAGGGCCAGACTCTGGCCAGGCCACTCCAGGACTTTCACAGTTTTCCCAAAGCCAGTCCTGTGCCAGCCTGAAATTCTGAGCACTGAGTAGGTTTTTATTCAGAATTTTTCTGCATCCATCATTCCCTCTGTCCTGACTTGTTTCCCAGTCGCAGTCGCAGAAAAACATCCCCACAGCATGATGCTGACACCACCGTGTTTGACTGTATGGATGGTATAAATGAATAGACGCTCAGTGACTGGTCTTCTCCACACACACTGTTGGGAATTGTGGTCAAATAGTCTTTCTTTCACCAGACCAGAGAGTTTTACTTCTCCTGCTCTGAGAGTACTTCAGATGCCTTTTGGCAAACTCCCAGTGGGCTGTCATGTCCCTTTTAGTGAGGAGTGGCTTCTGTCTGGCCACTCTACCACAGAGGCCTGATCAGCGGAGGGCTGCACTGATGGTTGTCCTTCTGTAAGGTTCTCCCATCTCCAGAAAGGAACTCTGGATCTCATTCATCCTTGGGTTCTTGGTTACCTGTCTGACCAAGGCCCTTCATCCCCAACTACTCAGTTTGGGCGGCCAGATCTATGAAGACCGGTGATGGTTCCAAACCTCTTCCATTTGAGAATGATGGAGGCTACCACGCTCTTGGGCACTTTGTGATGCAGGTTTTCTCTTGTATCCTTCCCCAGATCTCACAAGTCTGTGGACAATTCAACCGCATGGCTTTGTTTTCACTCTTTGGCTTTGTCATACACTGTCTTATACAGACAGGTGTGTGCCTTTCCTAATTATATCCAATGCATTAGATTAGGCACAGGTGGACTCAAATCAAGCTATAGAAGCATCTCGATAACCATTAATAATAGGATGCACCAGAGCTCAATTGCAAGTGTCATAGCAAAGGGTTTGAATACTTATGTAAATGGGATATTTTAGTCTTTAATTTTGAATAAAACACTCAAAAAAACCTGTTTTCACTTTATCTATTGTGGAGTACTATGTTTAGATTGATGAGGAAAAAATTTAACTAATTCCATTTTAAGATGAGTCTGAAGCATAAAATGTGGAAAATTAGAAAGGGTCTGAATACTGTAGTTTACATGCATATACTGCCCACTAAGATCTTTTATACAGTGTGAAGTATTCTCATTTTTAATTGCATTACTAAAGGAGATTTCAGCTTTGTAAATATATTTCATCATAATTTGCACAATATAACATAGAGCTTTTGCTGGTAAGTTTTTTCACATGTTCTGTTTACATTTTACCCTTATTTGTTGAACTTTATTTCAGCCTTACTCTGAGTACTAGTAATAATGGGACTGTTATTCAGAAGTGAATGTCAAGGAGCATCAGTTATGGTTTGGGATTTACATTTGGTGTTAAAATTAGGATTGTGAGTGTATGGTTACACTTACGGAGCATAGTATGTGAAGTTTCCAACAAGTATAGTAATAGGAATGTGTTCATGTAACCTGAGGACAAGTATGCATATGTTGGTGCTCATGTTGGAACATGAGGGCTGCCCAGTTGTCATTCGTCTGGAGGATTCGACCTGTCCTCCAGCTGCTCTCTGCTGTCAGGTGGAACCAAAGGGGCTGGCCTTAATTACGGGGAAGAGGTTGACTGTGACAGTGACGCAGGACATGCCAATGGCGTCTCCAGGCCAGGGCTGGTCAGAGCACGCCTTGCTCCCCGTTGCCGCATCCTGAGACAGTGAGAACTATTGCAGACCATCTGCTGCTGCTGCCCTCCCAACAATCACTGGTACAGGGACAAATGACTGCATGTGTGTGCATGTGCAAGAATGCTGCTTCTTTCTGCCTTCTCCTCAGCTACTCTACTATCACTTTCTCCTGCTGGGCCCCATGCTGCCACATCTACCATTCAGCAAAATGAGGCACAGCAGCAGCGGGGCATGTAAAAACATTTACAAACTCAATTAAAAATCTGCAGCAGGAGCTTGTGGCAAATCCTCAGGAAAAAAAGACCCCACATTCTGTACTAATAAAATGTATTTTTACACACTAGGACTGTTGGCCTGAAGTAAGTTTCTAATATAGTTCATGATATCAGTATAATTAGAATAAAAATGCTGACACTTAATTCTTTAGTAATATAAAATATAATTAAATTAATGCTTGGCATTACCTAATTATGAGTTGACATTTTTTAAATTAACATGACATTTCATGATACATGATATTTCAGTTCAAACACAACACAGCCTTAAATCTGAAGCTTTAGTTAGAATATGTAACTTTAGTTACAGATTTAAAGCTCCTTCGGGGTCCAGAGCAAGATCATGGCTGTGCTCTTCCCACTTTTGTAAAATAGTGTGTTGACAATTTATTGGGATAAAACCAAAGAACTAATTTTTGATTTCAGACACATGAAGTGTTGAAAACATTAGCTCTTACAGGTATCTTGTGATCATTGTTTGACAACCATTTTAAGTGGGATGTACGTTTTGATCAGTTTCATGAAAGTCTTGTAATCTTTTATTCAGTGATGGAAGAAGTACTCAATCCTTTAAGTAAAATAAGCAATACAACATAAAAATACAAATGTATTAGCATCAAAACATAGAGTACTAAAAGGAAAAGCACTCATCAGGTACCCATTATGGCACATTTCACATTCCTGTACATCATATTATTGTATTATAGTTACTGATGCTTTGTGTACATCAAATTTAATATTGCAGCTGGTGAAGGGGAACTAGTTTTTACTAGTTTATATGTATTTAATTTGAATTACTGCTGAGCAGCTTATAAATTTTACACCATAGATCAATGAGGTCATAATTATATTGTATTTTTGTATTAATCTGGTTCTGAAAAGTAACTAGTAACTAAAGTTATAAAATAAATGTAGTGGAATAAAAAGTACAATATTTGCCTCCGAAATGTAGTGAAGACAGAGTATGAAGTAACAAACTGCAAATACTCAAGTTAAAGTATAGATATCTTAAAGTTGTACTTAAGTACAATGCTTGAGTAAATGTTCTTTGTTACTTTCTACTACTGATTGTATTTGTAGTTTTCACAGTCTGACAGTGAAAGACAGAATCAGTGAAGTTAATATCTGTTCAAATGTGATTAAATTGAAACAGAGCAATTTTATTTCTTCTTGTGATCAGCAAACCAAAAGGAAATCAATAAGCATATTAAACTTACCAGTTCTCATTGCTGCCTTTGGGTCGCCGCTATGCTCTACCCACCTGTAAAGCTAATTGTTATTCCTTTATCCCACAATTTCATAACTTGTATGTTTTTTATGTTTTTAAGATTTTGTGTCATTTATAAGCATCTTTGTATTCATTACCAGTATCAAACACTTTTTAATCTTGTCTCCTTTGTATGTTTTCTGGTGTTTTCTTAGCTTTGTAATCTATAGGGTGTTATGTTGTTTTCAAATTACTTTGTGTTATTCACTTGACTGGGTGGCAAGCTGCTGCATTCAGTTGCCCTTACAGAGATAGCAAAAACAATTTTACAGTATATGAGTGATAGCTGGAGCTCTTCTACCACTTGAATTGTCATGAAGTTTTCCTTGTTGAACAGTGCATTGTGTTAGGTATTGCCTGGTAAGGTATAAGCCTGTGTATATAAAATCTCTGGAGGAGAAGTTACCTATGACTTTCATGGTACGTTTTGGCCTGAGAAGTCCAGTCACCAAGTTTCACATTCTGTTACATATATTCCTTTAACACAAGGACATTTTGTGGTTTGTATGTAAAGTGGTAGTAATAAGTCAGCACCTCCAAGATTGAGGACCTGGTTCTCTGCCAGAAAGCTTTGGGTTGGGAGTAAGATGCTGCACTAATAAGTATCTCAGGGTCTTGCTCACAAGTCAGGGTAAAATGGAGTGGGAGATTGACATCCAGATTAGTGCAGCATCAGCAGTAATGCAGCCATTAAACCGGACCCTTATGGTGAAGAGGGACCTGAGCCGGAGGACTCGGTTAATCCATGATTCAATCCTCACTTGTGGTCACAAGCTTTGGGAAGTGACTGCAACAGTGAGATTTTGAATACAAGCAGCTGAAATGAGGAGGCCCCAAGGTAGACTCAGAACACACCGGAGGAATTGTATATCCGATCTAGCCTGGGGGAACCTTGGAGTCTGGCCAGAAAGCAAGGAGAGAGGCATCTGGATCCCATGGCCAAACCGGCTGCCACCTCAACCCAACCCCGGACAGATGGATGGATTGATTGATGACATTTTAATTAACTTTTGCATTCTGTGTCAGCTTTGGATGAATTCAGCAACTACAGTGCTGTGTTCATTTCCTGCAAGACAAAGCATTTTGTTTGGCTTCTTCTATGAAAGAGTGCCTACATTTGGATGGCAGTGATATCATTAATAGTTTGAAAGTTATTAAAAAGATTATTCGCCATTGTCAGTGCTGGAAAGGTTGTTGACTGTATGTGAGCCCTCCTGTGGTCAAAGAGTGCAGCTGTGCTTCTGAGCACTCTGAGCACATATGGAGACAAATCCCTGGGTTAGTGACAGCTGTGTCTATGTTTAGAGGAGGGAGGGTCTGTGCTCCTCACACACACACACACACAGCTGAACAGACGATGCGAAGGATTACTCCACAGTGCAACAATCAGCCTGTAACAGAAACTGTATAAGCAGTTTATCAAACAGCTGTTGAACAAGCACAACACAAACATGCAGAAATGTGACGTCTTTACTGCTTTGCCTGCAGTCTGCTCACTGAAGTATCCGTTTTACCCCTAAACCAACAATGGATGTCTGTCATGTCTATTTTTCTTTAAAAAAACCTCCTGTATCCACATTTTCATACCTAATCAACTGTTCCTTGGGCCATGCCCTACCTCTCCAAAATATTTTGTCAAAATCTGTTCATTACTTTTTGAATTGAAAAAAGTTAAGTTAAGTTAAGTTAAGAAAAACTGTTAACAAGCAAACACAGGCAAAAACATAACCTCTGCCCTTGGTGGAGGTATTGGCCCCTCTCAACTGGAAACCTAATTGCTCAGGTTGTAACATCTTGCTACCTTTGAGGCTCTGTGTTTAAAGTCTGTTCAAACCACAGACACAGAATCTCTTGTTGTATTTTCATATTTTATACTTCAAACATCAGATTTATTACTCCCATTCTTGCTTCTGCACAATTGACAACATACAGAAATGGACAAATGTTAATTTATCCCCACACCTCAAATATTTGCTGTGAACCTTAAATTGGTGCAGATGTATGAATATGTTTTACATCCACATAACATGGCTGAAAATGTGCAGCGAAATGTCAATCCATACATCCAGAACACAACTTCAGTTATAGTAGGATCACAATTGTATTATTCATAAAATGGCTCTTCAAATTAAAAAAGCTGAATCCTCCTTTTGCTTCTTGCATATACCTCCCACATAAACTCAAACTCGTGAATAATATCAACTAATCTAATAACCAACACCCACAACTGAACTCAAAATTAGAAGCAGCTTTGAAAATAAACCTAGTGTTTATGGGAATAACAATAAAGCTAATTAGGAGCTCCCACACTGCAGTGTCAAATATTTATACCCCATATCACTTCTCCTGTCAAATGATTACTACCTATCACTGATGAAGTCACAACAATCGCAATGCTTCTTTGAAGTCTCACAGATATTTTTTATATGCTAATTTCTCCGATTTTCGATTTCTGTCCGTATTTCTTTGTGCGTCTACATCTTTTTCTGTCCCAGTTTTTGTTCTTCATCTTTCTTTCTATCTTTATTTCCTCAGTTTCTTTTTATAGTTGTGTTTCAATCCCTGTTTCTGGCCTTGTTTGAAAATATCAGTCTGTCTTTCTTGGTCTTCCTTCATCACTTTGGATGATGTGCAGAGTTAGACAGAGGAAACTTTTATGTAAATTTGTCACAGTACCAAACCATGGTTGAAACTGTCAGGAAAATATAAGCTCCACACCTCCTCGCCTGACTTTCTATTGCTTACTTTTTACTGTCAGCTGCAAGGTTAATAGTGACTGATGGAATGTCAATTAGATCATGCAGGCTGTTAGCCATGAGCCATTGCGGTTTACCTTGCAGCTAATGGCTGAATCTGGCCAATAATATGAAACAAGTTTTTATCTGGACTTGCATAAATAGTATGTAGATGGCCTTCCTGACAAATTTGGTTATGTGTGTGTTTAAGAGAGGGAGAGTGTGCGTGTGTTACAGCAATCGGACACAATAAAAGCTATATACAGCCATCTGCCGTTGCTGCCCTAACAACAGTCCTTATCATAGGGACAATCAATTTTTAATTTGTTTGTGAGTGTGAATGTGTGTGCATATGCACCAGGGATCTAAACCTGTTTACACACACACACACACACCGTGGAGACTCGGCCTCAGATGCTGGTCTGTGGGAGACTTATGGAATCAACCATTGTTATAGTCCAAGAGCAGAGGGGTGTTGATATCTTTGAGCTAATCACACATGTCATGTTTTTTATAAGTCCACAGGACTCAAATGGTACCTGTATACCTGTAAACAAAATAAAAGTACTAACAGATCTTGAGTTTGCAGCTCAGGTCTACTGCTGGCAGCTTTTGTCACAGTTTTTCTCATTTCAGGCATCTAACCAAAAACCCATACAAAAAACCTATTGACTTCACGGTGAGGAACTGGAGGTACAAAAATACTCAGGTCCAGGTTTTAGGGCTCTCTGCTATGGCACTCAATATTTTATTTTATTTAGTTAGTTTTTCTTCTAATTGATTTGGAGTAGGAGAAGCCTGATGGCGCAGTGGTTAGCGCTGTCGCCTCACAGCAAGAAGGTTCTGGGTTGGAACCTCAGCCAAGTCGAGGCCTTTCTGTACAGAGTTTTCATGTTCTCCCTGTGCCTGTGTGGGTTCTCTTCAGGTACTCCAGCTTCCTCCCACAGTCCAAAGACATGCAGCTTAGGTTAAGTGGCATCTCTAAATTGTCCCTAGGTATGAATGTGGTTGTGTGTGGTTGTCTGTCTCCATGTGTTAGCCCTGTGATAGGCTGGTGACCAGTCTAGGGTGTACCCTGTCTCTCACCCATAGAAAGCTGGGATTGGCTCCAGCCCACCCCCCAACCTCTAAGACCCTGTTCAGGATAGGGGTTATAGGTAATGGATGGGATGGATGGATGATTTGGAGTATAAAGCTGGTGCTATCTGTCATGCAAGATTCACAGGTGTTTCATCCAACACTAGAATGAGTCAATGAGGAGAATAATTTCATTTTTCTTTCCTTTTACATCAATTTTGACTTACCTATATAATGTAAAAGTTACAAATGAGTTTTGAAATATCACATTCCTACTCTACCGCCAGTTTGAGTTTTACTACTAAACTAAATCACCACTATGTTGGTAATGACAGAGGTGGTGTGTCTGCAGAGAAGAGATGGGACATGAGAACTGTCTAATGCTGGGATCTAGTTTTGGACAACTGGATAGATTTGAGCTGACAGACTTTACCCTCACCTTTTCACCATAGGTATTAATCTAAACTGTTAAAGTTGTTGTGTTTATTGATTTCTAAAGCCTGCTTTAGCTTTCTCATTTCCACCCAACAACCAGTGCAGTGTAGCAGTTCAATGAGTGATGTTTGGTGTGGGTGCCAATCAGTGTCAGTTCTGAAAAGATAATTAGAATCTGAGGCATCAATTGAGTCAAACTATACAAAAAATCGCTATACATAATAAAAATATTCACTGCTGACAGAAGGCATAACAAAGTCAGATTTTGTAATTACACTCCCTTGCCTTATTGATGGATGACTGGAAAACAGTGAATTGCTCATATAGGTCAAAGTGTGGATGAGCGCATGTTTGTGTTATATATATACTGTATTTAAAAAGTCTCTTACTGTATGCCCCTGATCCCAAAACACAGTGAGCCCACTTTCACTACTATCATCCACCATAATACAGACATTGTGCATTTTATGTGACAGTTTTTGGGAGATGTTATACTGTTATTTTTAGAGGTAGGTGATTGTCATAGTATCACAGTACCCTCAAAATAGTCGGTCTAAAATAGCATGTCCACCTTGGCTTTTGGAGTACACAACATGTTATCTAGTCTTGATCTGGAAGACCATATTGGATATACTCTACACTTTTACTTAAGCATGCAATGTGAAAAAACATCGCTGTGCTTATTTTGTGATGGGGGAAAGTAAACCTCAGACTGTTGCTTTGTAACTCTGGGTGAGGCGTTTTCAATTTCTGTGTAGACTCGTGCTGTAGCCTGATAAAATTGAATTATAAAACATGACATTACAAAAGTGAATTGTCTTTCTTCTGTGATATGCATACATCTTATGGCTTGGATGAAACAAATTGAGTTTGCTTTTATGATTCTACTTGCAACAATAAGACCTCAGCTGCTCAGACATCTGTTAAAATGTGCGGAAAGGTTGCACACTGTGCACCTCCTCCTGCATGATATATGGATTTATTTCAGTTAGTAGGTACCCAGATGTATTTTCTAAGCCTTGTAAGTATGCCTGTGTGAACATCCCACACACACACACACACACACACACGCAGAACCCCTGTTATCAAGGTAAACTGCTCTAGTCAGTCTGACAGAAGGACTGTCACAATTTCAGTCTTCCGAGCATCTCTCTGAAAGTCTGTCAATGTGAAGCTCAGTGAAAGGCAGCTCCCCATTGGAGTTGCACAGTGACGGATAGATTAATCCACCTTGCTCACATGGTTTCCTTCTTCTGAGAACCACACCATTTTTTCAGTTCTCCTACCCACAAGCTGTAATCTGCTAGATGATGCAAACAGCAGATTCCTTATCAGGCTCAAATCTGCTCAACCAGAACACTTTCCTGCTCTGTATGCATCTTCTAAAAGGACAAGGAGAGAGATAAAAGCTGCTGCTCTCTAAAGGCTCTCAAATTAAATGCATCAGTAGTTCTTTATCTTCTCTGGTTCTGAAAGGTGACATGCAGCATCAGAGTGAGGTGAAAGCCTGTGCTGCATGTTGATTGTGTCACTGTTTCCTGTTTTATGCTTTTATTATGGTTACTGTGCTTCCGTTGTTATCCCTTTCTTTACTTCTGGGCCCTGCCTTGTCTTTAGGTAAATTCACATTCCCCTAATTGAATCAATGTTTCCTTTACTTGTCTTTTCCCATCATCTTAGTCCCACTCACATAAGATTCAAGGAGAAACTGCAAGGAGAGAGGAACCGAGGAAATGTTCAACTAACGTTGAGACGTCCTTTCCTTGATCCTTTATGTGGAGTATCCAATCACAAACTGATTTCCCCTAAAGGGGGGTGTTAATATGTAACAGACTTTTGCAAAGAATGCACTTATGTATCCTCCGGAGTGACTTCTGGGTGAAGCGAGGATCAAGGACTGAGGAATGATAAAATAAGGGAATTGGGATCCACCTTTTGACTGCTTTCCTGTCACTCCTGCATGCCACTCTCCCACACATCTGCTGTTCATCATCCCTTGTGCAGTACTAATAACCCCTCCTCTCCATCATCTAGCTGATTGTCATTGTTTGCTCATATATTGAGACTCACCAGCCAAGTCCAAGTACTCAAGTCCAAGTTATGTTTGGAGACTGTCTGTTGTGGCTTGCTTCCTTTGTTTAAACTTTGTTGATGATTATTACCTGAGAGGATTATTGCTTGTGAGCCTTTTTTTTTAAAGATATGTTGATTCTGAGACTCACCATTGTCCTGCCAATGTCTGTACTGCCACTGCATTGCCTGCATTACTCCCTTTTAAAAATCCTTCTGAGCTTCCTGTCCAGTGTTGTGCATTTGGGCCCAGTTTATTTGATCCGTACAAATTGTTGTTTATTGTGTTTGATTTGTTTGCAGCACAGAGGGATAAGAGGGTTTAGTCATTAAATTCATCCATCTGTAGTCTGTGCACATCCTCATAATGGAGATGAAACCCCCTTCATGAGAATCCTTTGGCCCTCTCTCTGGCTCAGTCTATATTAAGGAATAATACCACCGTTTTTTTTTTTTTTCAAGTTTGCACCAATACTGGCTGGTTCAGCAAGAATGAAGCGTAGTGGGAGATATCCAGGCAAATTTTTCTACTTCAGAAGTTGAAGTTGAAAGTAAAGCTGGTATAAGACTCAATTATCATAGTGTGTAATTGCTGGCTAAGGTTAATTTCCTTCTTCAGAGGAGGCCATTTTGCTGTCGTTCATACTAACTGTGAAAAACATCATCCACACAATGTGCTGAGTGACAGCTTTGAATTATGCTACACTCTGCTCCCTGTCAATTATCAACATATACAAAAAGAACTGCCTCACAGAAAAAAAAATCTCAAAAACACACTCAAAAATCTTGAAGTTTCTAAACCAGTATTCATTAAGGCAGAGCAGTGAACAATCAAGTGAAATCCTAATATCTTGTCATTTAAACTATTAAGCAGGCAAGCAGAGTATGGCTAAATCAAAGAGATGTTCACGCGCTGTAATGTTAACTATAAAAAAGGTAAATGCTACTTACTGTCATGTGCATTGCAGAATACGTCATGTGTGCACTGTGACTCACAATATGGCTGTAATTATGGCCAAAGGTGCTTCAACTAAGCATCGAGTAAAGGGTTTGAATACTTATGTCAATGTGATCTTTCAGCTTTTTCCCTTTTAATAAATTTGCAAAAGATTTTTTTTTTTGTTTACGCCTGATGATTTAAAAATAAAGCTGCAACATAACAAAACATGAAAAAAGTTTTGAACACTTTCTGACATAACTGTAGAAAAGTGCTCAGTAACCCTGCTCGTCATGATCCCCTGGACTTCCTGTTTTTATTCCCCTGTCCTGTTCACCTGTTGTAGGTATAGCTTTACCACTCTTTTTACCCACAGCTGCCTCCCATCTGTGTAATCAGGTCACTCAGTCCTGACTCTCATACTCCACACCTGCAGCCATTTGATTCATTAGTTTTCCTTGCACATTCGAGATAAGCCAGACCTGGGCAGAATTGATTGCTGGCGATCCCAACATGCTCTAATTTAACACCTACTGTACATCGGCAACGATATTCTCACAGAACTGAGGCACTGCAGTGGAGCCAGACAAACTGTAAGAGCTCAGGGAATGATGGGAGACACCTGGCTCTCACCTGATCTTAATGCTGATTGGTTTAGATGTTGGATCAAAAACATGACATTTCATAGAAATGCTTGTTCTCTTGTATAATTGCAGCAATTGTGGTTTTGTTAGTTGGTATTTGCACTATGGAGATGTATTCTGTTGATAGAATAAATGTGCAGTTGATGGTGACTTATCACTCAGAAACTGAATACAGTCAGCATACAGTACATTACATATAGTCTGCATACAGTCTGATAGTTCTGCTCTACAATATGAACATTACTGATTTAATTCCTATTAAAAACCTTTAGTAAGCAGGATGTGAAGATTCTTAAAATGATAGCTTTACAAAGATGAAGCAGTTACAGTCAAATATCTGACAGATCAACAATGGCTATGAATATATTTATGCATTTTCATATCAAATCAACCCTGGTCAGCTCAAACATAGTAGCAAACTGATATGATAAATTCTTTATATGAGAACTATATCCCATACATTTTCTGGCACAACACTTAATTAAATGTTGTTAACGTAGCCTGATCTACCTTTAGCACCAATTCTACCACTGGTGTGTTGGCATTGATAAATAAACACCATTTAACATCCAGTACTGACGAAAATGTCATTATGGTGTGTTAACTGTGGCCTTAATTTGAGAGTGAATAGCAGTGAATGCTAACAAGATAAACAAAAGTCTTCTTCCCATGGGCGGCCAACTGTCCCCCATATGTGATTGGTCAGTGGAGCGCCTTTGCCAGATGATGTCACCATCGGGTGCAGCAAGAATTGAGCCAGATCTAACTTTTTTCCACATGGAGCAAAACGTCCCCTGCGGTGCTGGTGCTGGCTGCGGTGAACACGATTCCCTATAGATACATATGAATGGAGAGGGCTGTGTTTTTTCAAACTCAGTCTCAAAGTGGCCTACCACAAAAAGTAGTCAATACTGTAACCCATGAAATACCCAACAGACAGTTGTTAGTTTTATTTGCTGTCAAATCCCCTCATTCAACAAGTTGGCTCAGATGGTTTTTGTGCTGTTTAATGCTGTGATTTCATACATTTTGATTTCATTGCAAAAGCATTTTTGTGTAGTGATTGAGACTTGAATATACATATTAATTTGTGTAAAAATGTCTATTATTGGAAAATGTTCCTCACTGACACTGTTACAGTTGTTTGTGTTTCAGTGAAGTCAAATGAAAACAAGATGATTAGCTGTTTACACCAACTGCATTAGAGAAAATAAATGGCATAGTCGGTCTCTCTTTCAACAAAGCCTGTGTGTGTGTGTGTGTGCGCGCGCGCATCTCTATGCTAATGCTCTGTATAACCCTCAATTATCTTGGTGTGTAATTGCTGGGTGAGATTAACTTCTGTGTACATGAAAATAGAAAAATAGAAAAAGTGAGAGAAGCCAAAGAAGAGGGAAATGCTGTTTATGTGTGTCAAGAATACATCTGCTGAGAGTGATGAGATTCATATCAGGAGTGATGATGACATTTCTGGTCAAGCCCTTTAGCAGGAGTCACTCTTCTCTTAACTTGCAGCTTTGTTTCAGTACTGCCAACAAATATCGAATTAATTCCATCATATACATTTTTTTTTGCATTGATTACAAGATTTTGACCCTGAAAAAAACTTTTTTAAGAACTCTGAAAATAACTGCAAGTATTACACGGATGAGCAGTTTAACAGCAATGTCAAGACTGAAAACAAATGATCACTAATTCACTTTAATAGCAGAAGTTTATACGCAAACCGTCAGAGTAGAAAACATTATCTCTGTAGTCTTACACATTCTTTTAATATAATTGCTATTTCTGAAACTTGGATTAACACTGTAAGGGGAGTGGATTTTGACCTTGATGGCTATGACTTGGTATGCACAGAGAGAATAAGATGGGAGGTGGTGTGGCCTTGTACATAGATAAAAACTTTTGTTATAAGAAAGTAGACAAAATGTCTAGGGTAGTAGATAATTTACTGGAATGTGTGACTGTAGAACTAATAGAAAAAAAGAAGAATGTTGTATTAAGCTGTATCTATAAAGCACCTGGAGCCAGTATAGAAAAATTTAATGACTGGATGGAAGAAAATTACTCGTCAATAAGTCATAAATTAATGTTCATATGTGGTGACTTCAATATAGATTTGTTGAATCCTAACAAGCACACAG
>NW_018128003.1:845781-849554 GCF_001952655.1 Monopterus albus
GAATTGATGAGTTTAAACATAAATATAAAGGTATGTGTCAATCAAGATATATGCAAGAACAGGCTCAATGATTAATTAGATGGAACATTGTGGGTGTGGTGTATGAATGTTAATACTCTGTAATAATTCTTTAGTATGTTACTTGTGTGGCGTAGAAGAGAATTATTTATGTAGAGATACTGCTTGCAAACCAATGATGGTAAGATGATGTCAGGGGGTAGGACTAGATAAGTCTGACTTCTTCCTACTCCATTCAAGCATGTACTAGGTATAAACAAATTGATATTGGATTAGCATTTGTTGGATATGTGTAAAATTATGTGTGTTGTCATATCAACTGTCTTTACATGCTTGAAAGAATAAATCAAATCAAATCAAAAAATCTGTGCTAGTCCCCTGGATCCTTTTTAAAAGTGGCGATGTTACATTGGATGTTGTTTTAGCAGTACTGGGCAGAATTATATTTCAGTTAGGTGTCCCACCTAATGTTGTGTAAAATAAACAGTGAATGTTATCAGGCCATGGATAATTGATCTAAATTATCTTTGTGGGTGTAACAGTTTTATATTACTTTGGATGGAAATGCACTGATATACTACAGATTACAGTACTGTGTTGTCTTTGATCTCTTAAAGAACCCCTGCAGATTTAAAACACACAAAACTGTAGTTTCTTCTGCAGAAGAAAATTCAGGTATTGTTAAAAATTGTTAAAATTAGATACATTTCTCCTTTGAAAAATCCAGAATCTCTGAATATGCATATATTCATAAATATAGTAGTAGGGTCACACTGAAATTTAACTGCTGGACATTTCTATTAGCTTTAATGCAGCAGACATAATACTACCAGCCTTCCATCCACTACCAAGCAAGGGTATTAAAGATGCTCATTGCAGACAGAAAGGTTGAGAATATAACACAAATATTATGAAAACATTATCAGAGTGGTGCAAGTAGTACATCCAAAGTGGTAAAATTGGCAAGTGGACTTGCTTGAGGTTCTTTTTAAGAGGTGTCATCTGTCCTCTCATCAGTTCTGATGGGCAGGTGTCTTCTTAAAACCCTGCTGCTGCCCATCGTGCTTTTACAGCAGTGGACTAATTTGTTTAACCTTCCCCTGGGCTCTGGCCCTGCTGTTGAAATGCACATCACAATGTGCTTGATGTCTTTTAACCCATGGGGCATTTCTTGAGCTTTAGTTCCTGGGAATACAAAGTATAAAATGCCCTCTCTTACTCCTCTTTCAGAACATCTGTTGTCTCTGGCCAAAATGTAAACGCTGCTAACTTCAAAGGAGTGTCCCTTGTCCTTCAGATGCAAATAGACTGCTGAATCCTGTCCTGAGGAGCTAGCTCTCCTGTGTTGTGCCATGTGGAGGGTGTGTTTTGTTTCTTCAGTGTAAAAGTCCTGGCATTTTGTCACTCTCCGTTAACATACTTAACTTTTAATAATGGGACTCAAGCATTTCTGTACATAAGTGTTTTTCTTTTTTAGATAAGCAACATTAAATGGTGAATCTGAGACCTGACTCACCAGCAAGATCAAGTCAATTGTTTCACTGCCAGAAAATGAGTCACTTTCAACCTAATTTTATAGACCTCTGGTTGAGTTTTTCAGAACACTGCTGACTGACAAACCTGGGAAGAAACTTGATTAACAATTCCGAGTTTGAGTCTAAAAACATTTTATTTTTCTTCGCCAAACACCAAAGTTTCAATTTTTAGAAAAGTATCTGGTGACTACTTTTAAAGTCCAGAGTAGAATTTTATCTGTTTATATCTGTCTGAGGCAGCAGCTTCCTCTACTGGGCTTCAAAGAGACCAAGAACTTAGCTGCTCTGAGAAGCTGATCAACTGCAGTGACTGAAGTTGATTAGAATACTACAGTCAGAAGGAAACAATATTCATGTCGTATTGAAAACTGCACGTGCACTCCCTCATGCACACAAACAAGAATATTGTATTCTCTCTTTCTGCCTCACTGTATCCAAACATTCAACATCCAAGCACACAGTCTCTCTCTCTGACAGAAACACACACCTACACACACCGCTCCACATACAATTAAACAGAGATATTAACAAACTCCATTGAATCCTTCAAGTCTTCAGCTGTTGCTCTAGAGTTCTTCTTTACCTCGCTCACCATTCTGCATTGTGCCTTTGGCTTGATATTTGGCTGTGCAGCCACTTCCATAGAGAGTAGCCACAGTACCAATTCATCCACGTGTAGACAGTATGTCTACCTGTGAAATGAATATCTAAAGTCTTTGAGATGACTCTGTGACCCTTTCCAGCTACTTGCCAAATCAACAACTCTTGATCGTAGGTCACCTGATGCTGCTTGTGAATAGTACACTGCCCCATGAGGCGTATGAATTTAGTGACTTCAGAAGCCTAGTGTTGCCATTAGTTTTTCTACAATCACTTTGTATGTGTAATGGGTATATTCAATGAAAACATGGAAGATCATGACTGTGTTTCATCGGCATAGAAATCTTGTGTTTGTTGATATTTGTGACTTTGTTGAAGATCAGATCACATTTCATGATCAGTTTATGCAGAAAACCAGGAAATTGAAAACACTGTCATTACTTTTTCTTGTGACTGTACATGCAGAGTCCTTTCCTGCCTTATTTTTAGCTGTTCCCCTCCCTAGCCCTGACCCGCATCACAGCATGAATAAAGCAGCACAGAGATGAAGTCAGCTCAGAGGGTGGAGGGAGAGGGGGAGGAGGAGGAGAGAGATGGGGAGGTAGAGACAGAGAGAGACACGCTGGCAAATCCAGAAAAATTAATTCCCCCCTGTGTGAAATGACAGTTCCAGTTCTGTCAGCAGACCTCACCTGATACGCCGCTCCCAGAAGAGGCTGCAGAGGGTGAACACACACTTACACACCTGTCGACACACACAGTTACAAACTCAGGGGATACAGGACCTTGGAGTGACAGATCAGAAAACCTCCGCATGCCCCAGATTTGACAGTAGCTGCTTTTCCCACTTAAAATGAAAGCTGACAAGAGCAGCAAGCGCTCAACTTTGAATTATTGAGGTTGTGTATGAGCTGCATTATAGGTTGGCCATCATCAAGCTTGAACAATGCTTCAGTGCCTTTTGCCAATGAAAGCTAAGCTTTCAGGGTGGAGTAGTGCTTCAGGATGAGATGAAAATATGATTCAGGTACTGTTCAACAGCCTCAAAGCGCTCAAATAGGTTCCGTGTTTTTGATGTAGCAGATCAGTGCTTTTTATGGCAGAAGGCTGGCGAAAGCCTTTGTACGCCTGAATACACGATCCGTCTCTCTTTGAATGTGGAATTCAACACTCCTGCTGTATACTCTCCAAGGATGAAATTTCCAGAGAAAGGGGGGAAAAAAACACCTCTAGTTGTTGCATGTAAGTCAATTACATACTTCATGCAAATTCATTCTGCTGTAAGGGGAAAGTGAGAGTTGAAAACCTCAAAGCTGGAATGTATTTATCCTTGGAGAGGATATGGAAATACTCTCCTTACTCTCTCCTTCCCTTAAGTGTAGCGTACAGAGGCCCTTAAGTGGCAGAAAGGTCTGTTAGCTTCAGAAAACTGGTTTTCTGCGTCTGCTCACATCCACATAAATACTCTGTACGGTACACATGCACGTATACGCACATACACAAATTTAGACCTTTCTGCATTAAATCTCCCTTGTGTTGCTGATTGCATTTCATCAGAAATCATCCTGGTCGGCTAATGCCTCCCCAAGCTCTGTGTTTCTACACTCATACAGTGTCTTT
>NW_018128003.1:849598-858021 GCF_001952655.1 Monopterus albus
TGATATTCACTGAACATTGCTAGGAATGCTGCTCTCCCTGTTCTTTTCTGTCCTCTTCAGTTTGTTTGTCTTCATTTCATCAGCTTCCTCCTTTCCTTTCCTTTCCTCTTATCATCCCACCTCTTTCTTTTTTTGATGGCTCCAAACAACACACTAAAATTAATATATTTAAGTGCAAACCAAACTACCCTTTGAAAAAGTTGCCTTATTTGTCTGTGTGATTGAGTGTTGCTGGTAACCTCCGGGTCCATTTTTTGAAACACTCTATTTAATAACTGTAAGCAACAACGTGATGCCCAGAGATCCAACTTTTATAAAATGATTAAAGCAACTGAATTAAAGGAGTTTAATGAGATTCACCCACCTGCTCCATCAGTCGGTGGAGGAGTCACTCTGCTTGTCCTGAGTGTGTCTTCAGAGAACTATCAGGGAGTTATTAATCCACTGTACCTGCTCTGTTTGTCCTCAGATATTGATGAGTGTGCAACCCAGATGCATTACTGCCAGTCGAACACGGTGTGTGTCAACCTGCCTGGCAGTCACCGCTGTGACTGTCTGCCAGGCTTCATCAGAGTGGACGAATACTCCTGCACTGGTACGTCTGCATGCAATCGAACACAATGAGTCATCGGTTCTTATTACATAATGGCACACACATAACTGAAATACATATTTTAAGGGAACTGAAAGAGAAAACTGTGTGAGCATCACTGGGCTTATCATGTCAAACGACTTTAAGAAATTAGAACGTCCAGGGGCTCCATGGAAAGGAGGAATTTGAAAGCAAAGCTGCTGCAGTCAGATTGCCAGCTATCGGGCTGCTTTTTGTTTAAAAAAAAAATGCTGAACTGAGAATATGGCTATCCAAAGTGATGTGTAATGGCACTGTTGTCTGTTGGGCACTTTCCCAGTGGCTACTGAGCTGGAAAAATTCTCTCCCTTTACTTTTGCTTTTCCCTTTCATTATTGTTTTCCAAGTTTTTTGCTTCACTAACAGTGATCCTCTAGGATGTTAATTTTGTTTGCTTGCTGTTTGCCTGAAATACATACACAATATTGGATTGTTTTTCATTAAATGTGGTACAGAGACTCATTGAGAGTGCAGAAAATGAATCCCAATTATCATAATCCTTTGACTTGGCACAGAGAGGTGCTGAAACTGAGTTTTATCACAATTAAAACAGTGCTGTCACAGCAATGGCATGTTCAGCTTTACATCCATCAAGGCAGTTAGTTGTAAAGAAAGTTATGACACCAAGTCAGAGTCAAGATGTTTCATCTTTCATGTATTATCAAATTCATACTCTTCATGGGACAATGTAAGAAACTGACTAAAACTACCACAGTGTTGTACAACTCCACAGAAAGACAGGAATATTATCATCAAAAGTATAAAAATGAAAACTACCATGCTACTGGATCATTATCACTGATGTAATAATGTATGTTCATTTATATTATTACTACCCTTTATACTGTTGGGCATTTGAATCCATAAAATGCATCAAATTATTATAAGCTGTTTTTGAATGTAATCTATGAGTCCCTGATGCATATCCTATCTATAGCTGAAGTACAACGCTGCAGTAACTAAGTACATTTACTACAGTAAACGTAGTACTCTGTGATGCTGTGGCTTTTGTTATCTGAAATTAGAGCATGCAGAGAAATGAATGCAAACTGATTGGTGAATATCCTGGCATCTACCTTTTAAAAGAACCAGTGATTGCAGCAGTTTTTTAATGGCTCAGCTTCCATAAATATTCAGATTTAAACTATTCTGCTTCCTCTACATCACTGACCTTCTCAAAGCTGAATGTCAGAGCAAAGAATGGAAACATTTTCACCAACATATTTACCTGCCTTTAACAACACAATGTAAATGTTATGCCTAAGGTTATCTCTGTGGATCTTAAGCTATTTCTCAATATACAGTCCAGTAGCAGTGGCACCTGTTCTGGCATAGCTGGTCTATAATGTTTTACAGTGTTTAGAGCAGCATGTTTTCTCGAGAGTAAATAGGATGTGCTTGGCTGCTGCTCAGTGTTTCACCAGAGAAGTGTTCTTTAATTAGCTCAGAGCTGGCAACGACACAGGGATAGGGATCCATGGACAATCAATCTATTTTGCAGCTTGTAAACTGTCCTGACTGCTGACTGGGAGCCCAAGGAGCACTCTCTACATCTGCTGGGAGAGATAAATCTTTTTTCCCTCTTTCCATTTCTCCTTCAGCTTCTTCTTGAGGGTTCCAGATCCCTTGCATGAATGTAAAACAGAATTAACATTCACGGCACAGGGAGTTGACTACTCGTATTTCACAGCTTTAACACGATTGCCCATTAGCTGTTGTAATTGGCGCATTGTGCTCAAATCTACATTGTTATTCTTCATTGTGTTTGTAGATCTGAAAAGGTTTATTTTTTGTAATAAAATTGTTGTCCCTGCATCAAATAGGACACAGGACAAACCAGTTTGTATTTAAACAAAGAAAATTTGCAGGATCTTGGAGCATTCTATTAAGTGAATAAAAAGTTGATTTAGGAACTTGTGTTTGGAATTCATCTTGAGTGAGATTAACTTCAGTGTGTGGAGCTGTTGAGTTTGAATTATTAATCACACTGAAGGGTATGCACTGATGTCCCTTTGTTCTCCCCATATCGGTGAGTGGCCGGAGAACCTGCAGTGGGTGCTGTGAATTGGTAGGTCTGCATTAACAGAAAGGAACCAGATGTGTATGTTGAAGCTATTAAAATCCATACTAATTGTCAGTGATCCCATCTAGTATACCTTACATTTACTGGTCAGAGATGCTGAAATGTGGCCAGATAGAGAATTTCCTAACAGATATACGATAGCTTCAGAAATCTTGCAGATACCTTTACTTTTTGCACAGTTTGTGTTGTTTGTTTAATTTAAAATTAATAAAATTGTCATGTTTGCTCCATCAGTATGAGAAGGCATTCACTGTGGTTGCCTGATCTGACTTTAACTAGCTCCCTTTTAGAAATGGTCTGCCTGTATTTCTAAAAAAACAGACGGCTTTTGATCGTGTACACCCTTGTGATGTATTTGAACACAATGATTTATAAGTTGTTGTTTTTTTTCGTACAATGTTGGACTGCCAGAGTAATTTGAGCTCTGGGAAACACCATCTTTTTATGGTTTCAGTTGTATCATATGCTGGAGATTGTAGGTGGATTGCTTGATTGACAGGATGGTCTTTTTGAAAATGATCATGTTTACTGAAAGGGGTATTATGTGTTTATTTTCATGTAAGCTTTTCTTGTACTAATAATCTGCAGCGCTGGGGTACTTGTCAGGAATAATATGTTACATACTGTAAGTTACAACATTACTTTCTAATGGCTAACTTTTTTGTTACTTTTACATTACTCTCTCAAAGCATCCCCAAGTCAGACTTGGTCTAATATATATTATTATGCTCCATTTACCAAATATCAGACATTTGACATGTTTTTCATAACTGGTTGACAACGTAGTCAACTCCAGTGTTATCACAGCCTACACAAAAATTAATGTGTCTTACTCACAAGCCCTTAAACTAAACCATCTGCATTTATAAACAAAAGTACCTGCTGCTTTTGAAGCCTCTTTTTACAACTTAGGCTAGCTAGCTAACAAGTCACCTACCCATGTTTTGACTTGGTCAGAATGTGGCTAATGAGCTTTCTGAAAGCCAGGGAGCCTCTGTTGATATTGGCCGCACATCCTCCACTACATACTTGGCTACAAGACACCTTGGCTCCTTCAAAGACACTGTTTTTACCAATGACAGTGGTTGCAGCTTTTCCTGCTTTGAAACTTCGTGTTGCAAGGAGACTATAGCATCTGAGAGTTTGTTCCTGTCTTTTCTCTGCAGGCTAGTTTGTGTGCTGTCGTGTCTCTGTGGACATCAGGCAGTTTGTGCTACTGTAGCTTCAACTGAACAACAAACAAATTTACGCTCAGTATTACAATGTGAGCAGCTCCTCCTTCAGATGAATAAAATGTTACCTATAGCGCTTTTACACAGGGCATCATGTATCACCTTTTCCTCTCTCTCTCTCTCTCTCTCTCTGTCTTTCCCTCTCCTGTGCCTGATGGAGTAGCCTGTCCTTTGTGAAGACAGTGCCCTGTAAACAATGGGATGCTGCAGTAATTGTGGTTCCACTTGGTTTCATCTCTAGGAAAGCAGGCACCTTTGGGGAAACAGGAGATGGACAGAGAGAAGAAGGTTCTACACCCCACCTTCCCAGAATGCCACTGAGCTGTTGTCACATCCATATTTATGCAACCTAAATCAGTTCATGGTTCAGAGTTTGTCCAGGATGACTTTCTGCTACTATTACTATTACTAACTATTACTGTCACCATTTAAATTAAATTTAATGAGAAACAGAAAATGGATGAGATTGTCAAACCTGTGTTCAGGCTAACAAGCCCAGCTTTTTGTTTAAATGTAATCATTTCAGAGGCAGTCACACTGCCTAAAAAGCAAGGTCTTTCCTTGTGTACCTCTGATCACCATCAGTCTCAGTCTGCATTATTTGATGATACATCAGTTTTATTCTTTGTTCAAAATAAACACTTCAATTCTGATGCTGCAACACATTCCAAAAAAGTTTGGACGGTTGCATTTCAGGGCCAGTAATGAGGTAAAACAATGAAATGATGATTCCATGTGAAACGGGTGACGTCAACAGGTGACTGCATCATGATTTGGCACAAAAGTGGCATCCAGGAAAGGCTGTACCTTTTACGAGCAAAGATGGGCCGAGGACCGCCAGTTTGCCAACATATGCATGAGAAAATTACTGAAATGTTTAAAAACAATGTTCCTCAAAGAAAGATAAGAAGGGATTAGGATATGTCACTCTCTACGCTGCAGAACATAATTTTAAAAATTCTGAAATATAGGGTTATTTCAGTGCATAAAGGGCACAAGCCTAAACTGGATGACCGTGCTCTCTGATCCCTCAGACAGCATTGCATCAAGAATTGTCACTATTCTATAAACAATATAACCACATGGGCTCAGGATTACTTTGGCACACCTGTTTCAGGTACTACAATATGTGGTTACATCCATACATGCTGCTTATAACCGTATTGCACTTAAAAAAAAAAGCCCTATGGCAACAGTGTCCAGCAGCACAGTTGACTGCTCTGGGCTCGGAGGCATCTGTGATGGACATCACACAGTGGAAATGTGTATTGTAATCAGGCAAATCAGTGTTTCAGGTCTTTTTTGGAAGGAATGGACACCTTGTGCTCCGGACCAAAGACAAAGAGGAACATCTAGAGTGTTACCAGCATCAAGTTCAAAAACCAAGGTCTGTCATGGTCTGGGGTTGTGTCAGTGGCCTGCACCTCTGTGATGGCGCCATTAATGCTGAAAAACTGAAATTTTGGAGCAACATATGCTGCCTTCAAGATGTCAACTTTTCCAGGGACATTTATGCACATTTCAGCAAGACAATGCAAAACCTCATTCTGCACATTACCAAGGCCTGGTTGTGGAGGAAAAGGGTGTGAGTGCTGGACTGGCCTGTCTGCAGTAGAGAATGTGTGGCACATTTTGAAACACAAATTGCATCATCAATGACCCAGGACTGTTGAACACCTGAAGACTTGTTGCAGGAAGAATGGGACAAAATTGTACCTGATACATTTCATCACTTGGCGTCCTTAGTCCCTAAACATCTTAAGTGTTGTGAAAAGGAACGGCAGCATCACACTGTGGGAAATGCTGTTTTATTTTGTGTTTATTTCGAACAAAGAATAAAGTTGATGAGGTATCCCATCAAATAATGTGCTGCTGTATTGTTAATACGGGACTCAGATGATTTACAAATCACTGTATTCAGTTTTAATTTTGATTTTACATACCATATCAACTTCTTCTGATTTGGGGTTGTTGTACTTAAAAATTAGTTAGTTAAATCTTTCAGTATATCCACTGGTGTAGTGCTGCCGAACACACCAGAACGCTGCTCTGCCACTTTGTCCTCCAAGAAAGGAAAAAGAATATTTGCATAATCCTGTTGAAATTCATAATTTCGCTCTGGGGACCCTTAACGGGAACAGCCGAAAGAAGAAGAAGACGTTTTTTGTGAGCACTTGAAGATTCAATCATCTGTAAAGCTTAAGTTTGATATTAAAAATTAAGGTGATTGTTTCACAATGTCAACACATGCATTGAGTAAGATGCAAGAAAATATTCCACCTTATAAGTGGCCAGGGCCAGTAATGAGGTAAAACAATGAAATGATGATTCCATGTGAAATGGGTGACGTCAACAGGGGACTGCATCATGATTTGGTACAAAAGTGGCATCCAGGAAAGGCTGTACCTTTTACGAGCAAAGATGGGCCGAGGACCGCCAGTTTGCCAACATATGCATGAGAAAATTACTGAAATGTTTAAAAACAATGTTCCTCAAAGAAAGATAAGAAGGGATTAGGATATGTCACTCTCTACGCTGCAGAACATAATTTTAAAAATTCTGAAATATAGGGTTATTTCAGTGCATAAAGGGCACAAGCCTAAACTGGATGACCGTGCTCTCTGATCCCTCAGACAGCATTGCATCAAGAATTGTCACTATTCTATAAACAATATAACCACATGGGCTCAGGATTACTTTGGCACACCTGTTTCAGGTACTACAATATGTGGTTACATCCATACATGCTGCTTATAACCGTATTGCACTTAAAAAAAAAAGCCCTATGGCAACAGTGTCCAGCAGCACAGTTGACTGCTCTGGGCTCGGAGGCATCTGTGATGGACATCACACAGTGGAAATGTGTATTGTAATCAGGCAAATCAGTGTTTCACGTCTTTTTTGGAAGGAATGGACACCTTGTGCTCCGGACCAAAGACAAAGAGGAACATCTAGAGTGTTACCAGCATCAAGTTCAAAAACCAAGGTCTGTCATGGTCTGGGGTTGTGTCAGTGGCCTGCACCTCTGTGATGGCGCCATTAATGCTGAAAAACTGAAATTTTGGAGCAACATATGCTGCCTTCAAGATGTCAACTTTTCCAGCGACATTTATGCACATTTCAGCAAGACAATGCAAAACCTCATTCTGCACATTACCAAGGCCTGGTTGTGGAGGAAAAGGGTGTGAGTGCTGGACTGGCCTGTCTGCAGTAGAGAATGTGTGGCACATTTTGAAACAAAAATTGCATCATCAATGACCCAGGACTGTTGAACACCTGAAGACTTGTTGCAGGAAGAATGGGACAAAATTGTACCTGATACATTTCATCACTTGGCGTCCTTAGTCCCTAAACATCTTAAGTGTTGTGAAAAGGAACGGCAGCATCACACTGTGGGAAATGCTGTTTTATTTTGTGTTTATTTCGAACAAAGAATAAAGTTGATGAGGTATCCCATCAAATAATGTGCTGCTGTATTGTTAATACGGGACTCAGATGATTTACAAATCACTGTATTCAGTTTTAATTTTGATTTTACATACCATATCAACTTCTTCTGATTTGGGGTTGTTGTACTTAAAAATTAGTTAGTTAAATCTTTCAGTATATCCACTGGTGTAGTGCTGCTGAACACACCAGAACGCTGCTCTGCCACTTTGTCCTCCAAGAAAGGAAAAAGAATATTTGCATAATCCTGTTGAAATTCATAATTTCGCTCTGGGGACCCTTAACGGGAACAGCCGAAAGAAGAAGAAGACATTTTTTGTGAGCACTTGAAGATTCAATCATCTGTAAAGCTTAAGTTTGATATTAAAAATTAAGGTGATTGTTTCACAATGTCAACACATGCATTGAGTAAGATGCAAGAAAATATTCCACCTTATAAGTGGCTGGGAGCTGCTGTTAGCCTGGCAGCTGCACAATGACTAGGCCTATCTATAGCTGTGTTGCTAACTAATGTTAACGCAAATGGAAAAGCAGTGGGGGTGCAGTGTGTGTTATGGGTCCTACTATTAAATCGTAATGTTAGTGTTTTATCATTAATTGACATGAATAAGGTTTCTAAGATTGCCTATGGCTACAGTGTAACATATACTTATCTTTATTATACCCTCTGTCCAATGGTTATTAAACAACACTGTTATTCTGCTACACCAGAAAATAAAGTCAGTGTAACCGGCGGGTTGGCCACGCCTACACCGCCTGGTTAGTAATTTGGCAGAATAATCATGGATATAAATAACCCCTGGGGAGATGCTGTTGCGATAAGCAACTTCTGTGCTGGTCGCTGCCGTAACCGGTCTGAAGTGAATCTCCCTCCATCGAATTTCATCCTTGGCTTCTCCCTCCAGATGATCAAAAATAAAAAATGCTTGATCTAAGGGCCCCAAGCATCTAGCTCTCATACCAGCTTGAATTTCCTTTACCCATTCATTTATGCCAATACCATGACTTCCTCTAAACACAGGACATTTTC
>NW_018128003.1:858215-861195 GCF_001952655.1 Monopterus albus
TGTGACCGGGCCAATATACAGGCCTAGGCAACTCAGACCGTAGTAACTCTTAGTAGTTCCCCAAGAATAACACCCCTCCTGTTTTCAGAGGTCAAACTCATGCAAACTTCCCTAGTACTGAGCCAGATAGGTCTGCAAACATGGAGACGCTGGAGTTACTCACACGGATAAAACTTTACGTCAAAGTATAACTTAACAATGAAAATGTTTTAAGAAACCTAACCCTAGAAGCTAAAATGCCTACCTATAGGAAGTTTCCCCCCCACTCAATAAATACAGTGCAGAACAGGAATAAAATGGTCAGAGTCAACAGGTTAAAAGGCACCATTAAATAAACACCACAAATCAATTAATCACGCATCAACCAAATATAAGAGGGCCTTGCCTCCCTGTGCTTAAAACCATTCACACTCTGTTCACACCATAAAATTGACTAAACCCTATTTGGAAACAATACAATAAATAGGGAACATAATGCTAGGTAAACCTCTTAACATAAAAGCAAACAAGGTAAAATGTTGCATAGGCAAAACATTACATAGGCAAAAACGTCGGAGAGAATTGTTGTAAGGCTGGAGAAGTTACTATATCTGCACCAGTTAAAATATGGGGTTTCTCAATTACCTGCTTTGTTTAGAGTGTTACACATCACTTTTCATCGGTACATATACCGTTGTTTACCAATCTATGGAGGAGAAATTCTAATTAATGTCATTGCAGTTTGTTGTGCTGTCCAGTTTTGACACGACACCAGCAGCAGGAGGTGTTTACGTTCATGAACTATCCTCCCATTTTTAGGAAAAGCTTGTCTGATTTTATTGTTCTGAAATAATTGCAGGCTATTTGGAGTTATGAGGGGTAGAAAGCGAATCTAGAAGTACCCAAGATTAAACATTAAATGGCTTGAAATGAACATGCCATGGCCACTTTAATGTGTTTAATATTTAATCAGTTGACTAACTTGAATGTATGTAAACCACTGTAGGAAAAGTGTTTACATGGCTCCTAAAACAAGCCTCAACTTACCCGTACACTGCGTTAACCATACCATGTGCTCTCTTACTTCAGCAAAAAGACCTTCCAGAGAGTGAGTTTTAAAGAACGGGGAAAGCTTTACTGGTGAATACACACAGAGGGACATTTATAAAGTAGATATTTATTTTCATTAATAAATGTGGATTATTTTTTAACAATGTGTTGAGATTTGACTCCAGTTTTCTAAATTGTAGATGATACCAGTGTTGACCCTCACCGTATGGTGCAGCACAAGCAGAGCTCAAGTGATTTCCCCTGTGGAAGGTCATTATGATCTCTGACTGGATGTGTTGGTGGATAATAGTTGTCTGCCATAGGTAATTGTGGAAATGGTTGTCCAACTCTCACTGTGTGCTTATCTTATGATCGCTGGGTTTTAGAGGAATTGTTTTCTGCATTAAGCAAGCACAGATAAGGCTTGCAGTTACAGATTAAATTGCTGGAATGAGAGGTTTAAGGTCTTTTCTTCCTCCTAGCTTTGTCCTGGAAAGAAACTCCAACAGCAGGCTCAAGTCAGGCCTGCAGATAAAGAGTAATAATGCCATTATAAAACAAATGACTCATTTTTTAAGAAGCTTTAGTTTTGCGCACCGTTACACCTCAATCTATTTTTATAACTGCCATAACTGATAGTAAGGGTTATTGTTCAACTCAAATATTTGGCCCTAGTATATAATCTTTGTCACACCGTTTTAGAGCAACCATCCCGAGTGATGTCTGTCCTCATGTGACACTGCTCTTCTTTGATGTATTGTCTACCTGTTCCTCAGGCTGAATGCACATGGAGATATGGAATAATAATGCTCTCTACTTTACTGCCTGTATTGCCTTCAGCTTTATATTTCATTGCAAGGTAAATTAATCACATTATCTTAGTGGTTCTGTGTTGCTGGTACACATACAGCATTGGTGGTCAGGATCCTATAAAGCAAACTGAATACTAATGCTCAATAAGTAGCTGCAATTCATTATGTAAATTAATATATTTGCAGCATAATGAGAGGCACTTGTGTTTAAAGTGCCTGATCTTTAGTGCCTATAGTCACATATTAATATGTGACTAACACACACACATTCCCTCAGCAGCCTTAGGGATTTCTGCTCTGCTGTCACTTCTCCTGCTTCTCTGGCCTTTTGTGTGGATGAATTAGAGGCATATTTTAAAGCACAGAGGGTGTCCACCTGATGACCCCTTAGAAATGCCTGCACTCACACCCACACAGGACTCATATTGGGGTTGATGATAACACAGAGGGGTCGCTATTAGTTTATTTTTCTTCTAGTTGAGAGAATGTTAGTGGAACAGTGAGGAGAGTGTAGAAAGCAACTTAGCATGATGTCTTGTGTCTGCTGATATTTCATGGCACCATGATGACCTCTGGCTGAACCGAGATAACACTAACAATCATCTTACTGCAAGTAAACAAGGGTGCTTGCACTGTCCTGTTGCTACTGAGTACATTTAACTGTACTAGTGGGTTTTGCCAATGTGATGGCGTTAATGGAATCATTGGATGTGCGTTTTAGGTTAGGTTAGGGTTGTTAAATGGTGTTGCTTATTGCAGGGCTCTGAACATTTATGATGGCATGGCCTGATACCCTCCTCTTTGGGGCCAAATAATGGTTGAAGAACATTTAACTTGAATACGTAGCTTCTATAAGGATGCTCACACATTGTTTGGCATATTTAATTGTGTGTTACCAATTTACAAGCATCTAAATAGGGGGAAAACCATATACAGTGGGTACGGAAAGTATTCAGACCTCCTTAAATTTTTCACTCTTTGTTATATTGCAGCCATATGCTAAAATCATTTAAATTCATTTTTTTCCTCATTAATGTACACACAGCACCTCATATTGACAGAAAACACAGAATGTTTGACATTTTTGCAGATTTATTAAAAAAGAAAAAATGAAATATCACATGGTCATAAGTATTCAG
>NW_018128003.1:862330-870791 GCF_001952655.1 Monopterus albus
TCTGTCAATGTGGGGTGCTGTGTGTACATTAATGAGGAAAAAAATGAACTTAAATGATTTTAGCATATGGCTGCAATATAACAAAGAGTGAAAAATTTAAGGGGGTCTGAATACTTTCCGTACCCACTGTATGAAAAAGCTACATTAATGTAAATGATGTTGTAGAGCCTGGTTTCACATATTGTATTGTTTAATTTTGGGCAGTATAGTCACAGCTTTGGCTTATATGGACACACAATGCGTTCGTGTTTTTACGTCTCGTTTCTGTTACGTGGCCAAATAAACTTTTACCAGATTTTCGATTCTACTGAAGTTAAGGCAACAAAAGTCACTATCTTAAAGGATAGATCATCCACTTCACCTGTTGGTAGGAAACAGGGTGTGAACAACTGAACTCTCATGTCAATGTCAGACATTCAGCATGCTCTCTTTGGATTATTGACATTGCAAATGAAAATAGATGGTTTTAAAATGTTATCGCAAGACCAGACCAATAATGTGCTTAAATCAATAATGCCCAAACAGTTATATGTGTTTGTGCCTTTACTGAACACACCCATTAAACATTTGCAGTGCTGGTGGAAAAGTACTAACTGCAGTAATAAGTGTCAAACGTCCCTTGGCAGAAACCGCCCCAAACAAGCATTTCCAGTAGTTACAAATCAGACATATACAACACTGGACCATTGTTATTCACAGAACTACCTCAGACTATTCTCAAGGTGTCTGGTATGAATGGCTCTCTTGAGCTCATTGCACAGCATCTCTGCTGGGTTAAAGTCTGGGCTCTGTCTTGGCCCCTCCTAAAGGTGGAACTTCTTAGTCTGAAGTCATTCTGTAGTAGATTTACTTCACTGTTTGTGTTTCTGCTGCATCACATTAACTTCTACTGCACTGCAGCTGGTGGGCAGACACAGACATTGTTTCTGATGAACTTGGGAATGACTTTTCCCCTTAACAATGGCAAGCTGTCCAGGCCCAGAAATTATGATGCTCCCTCCACCTTTGGGAGGATGTTTGCATGTTGGTATGCAGTGCCCTTTTGATATCACATGTAGCGCTATGTGTTTTTCCCAAACAATTCAAGCTTAAGTTTCATCAGTCCAAAAGACATTTTACCAGTGTCAACATGGATTTTGGCATATTTTGGGCTCTTTTTTGATGTAGTAGTACTGAGAAGTACTTGTGTAAGGTTGAATTAATTGATTATCAGGTCAAAAGAAATTTGCTTTTGTGTAAATTACTGTTGGAAAATCTAAAAGGTTCTTCCATTAATTTTAGGCACTTCCACATACTTAAGGCTAAATACAATGGCAGGCAGTTAATGTTTTTGTTTAGTTTAGTTTAGTTTTTTTCCCCTTTTAACAACGGACAGATCTTGTCACTGGTCATTAAATTTCACATTACCAAAGTGTTCTGCTTGACATTGAATGAGACGAGGACATGTTTTAGAAATTTATTATGCAAAATAAATGTGAATCATGAAGTGTTGGTTTTATTCATGGGTCCCCAAATACACACATAGTTAATCTCTTAAGTTTTAGAGACCTGTACACATATTCTGAGTACTGAAAAAGGAACAGAAGGCAGATAACCACCCCCACACCCCCAAAAATGAAAAACGTGATTAACATTGCCATTGAGTAAATCAGATAAAGTACCAAAAAACCAAAAGGCATGCAAAATAGGAGTCAAAGCAAAAGGCTTCATCATGTGTGATGTGGAGACACTGCTGCTGCAGTATTTACTGGCAGGTAGAGCGATGGGTAATGTGGTGAAAGAGCTTCTACGGGGTCTGGACAGATGCCATTTGGTCAACGGACTGGGTCACAACATCATACTCGGAACATTAATTAGTCGATGCACACAAAGCAGACTTAATTATAAAACTGCCCATCACAATACAGACAATACTACATTTAAATTAGGAGTACATGCTTTAGGTTATACTGCAATTAATCTTGTTTATCACTTAGTTAATTACCAACAAAACAAATCAGTGCTGCAGAGATTTACGTTCTGAAGGGAGCCACAATCATCAGACTATCATTTTATAACATCTTAGTAAATTTTTTTTTTTTTTTTTTTAATGTTTCAAGAAAAAAATATGGACGTAGACTTATGTCATTTTTAGGTTCATCTCTCCGATGAAGTGATTACTGTATTTACAAAGATAATTACAGCCGTCTTATGGAGGGTTCTGTGATGATCATGGCCTTACTGTATGTGTAGGTTTACATCACTTTCTGCCTTAGCTATCTTGTTATTGTGTCCTTAGAGAAAGATCAGTTCTGTTTCCAACCGTTTTTTGTGTAGCTTACATAGCAAAAAGTATTGTCCTTCCCTGATGTGAAGGTTTGCACACTATAAGTAAAATGTAAGACTGCTGTGGTCTTGTGTAGGGCTCCATCTCATGATTATTTTCATTACCAATTAAACTGACAATAATTTTTAAATTAACTGAATAAGAGGTAGTCTAAAAAATATCAATTTGTGTTTTCTTTTTTTTTTAATGCCAAAGTGATCTGAATCTTCTTTTGTGTGTGGCTGTGAAGTAGCTGATAGTAGCATCTTAACTCACCAGCAACAAATCATTCACTGGTCCTACAACAGCATTTTAACTCAACAGTCAAATAATTTGCATTAATGAGATGTGACTAAAGGGAAATTGATTGTATTATATTAATTACAGTTATCCCGGCCGTGTCTTTTTAAACTACAAAGTACTAAGTTGTTTTTAAAGTAATGATTATCTCTCATGACATGCATGCTCAAGCATATTATAATACACTCTACAAACTTGCATAAATTATTAGCTTTGTCCTTCATACTTCAACACAGATTACATTGAATCTTGCAGAGCTACTTAAGCTTCACCATCAATATATTTCAGGCATTTAGCTGCTTGTCTTACCCAGAACAATAAAATCATTAGCATAGTGAGCAAGTGGAAGTGAGGCATAAATCACAGATGTCAAAAAAAATGTGGTAAAGATACAATATAAAATATAGGCTGCAAAACCAGTCACCGATGACTGCAGACACATTTTCTGATCTGGTCAAAACTGTGACATAAGAAATGTACTCTAGTACAGTTTAGAATTTATTTACTAATGTAGTTATTAGGTTGTGTACAAAAACCTAGGGCACATACTCCTCAGAGCTCAGATATTTCTCTCAAGTAAAATTACCTAGTGCAAAATTCTACTTGGATGCGTTATCAGCAAAATGTATTTAAAGTGTGAAAAGTTGAAGTATTTATTCAGCAGTGAAAATGGATCCTGAGACTAATGATTATCATCCCAAACAAATAGCAACACCCTGAGGTCTCATGTCCAGACAAGATTTAATAAAACTAATTCATGCTTTCATCTCCAGCAGGTTATTGTAACGGTCTTTTGTCCGGTCTTCCCAAAAAGACTGTTAGACAACTTCAGCTCATTCAGAATGTTGCTGCCTGAGTTTTAACCAGAAAGGAGAACATCATTCTTTTTCTTAAAGCCTTACACTGGCTACCAGTTACCTACAGAATAGGTTTTAAAGTGCTACTATTAGTTTATAAATTGCTCAAGGGTAAGAGGCCAAATACATGTCTGATCTCCCTGAAGAATACAAACCCAGCAGGGCTCTGCAATCCTTAGTAAGCAGTCAGCTGGTAGATCCTCAGGTCAGAAACACAGGGTGAAGCTGCTTTTTAGCTACTAGACTGCACACAGATGGAACCAACTTCCTGATGACCTTAAATGTGCATCAACTTTGCCACTTTCAAGTCTCAACTGAAAACTCTTGTTTTCCTGTGCCTTTGATTGACTGGTATGTAAGCTGAACTTTCTGCTCTGTAATTTCTAGATTTCTGTTTCAGGCCTTTTATTTTGTCTTTTTGTTCTTATCTTCATTTTAACTGGCTTTATTTTCTTTTTTAGTGCTTGCCTTGATGTACTGTACTGTGGCTGTTAATAGTGATGCATCGATGTGTAAACAGCATTGTAAATGTTGCAGCTGGTCAAGTTAGAGCTAGTTTTAACTACTTCACATACATTTATGAAGTTTTGTCTAGTGATTCCCAACCCTCTACACAGACCTGAGGGATCTGAAATGTAATGAAATGGACGTAGCATGTAGCAGCAGAAGACTGGTGGGAAAAAAGATCGAGATTTCCTGGTGAGTTATTGTCAGTAAATATGGTGTGCAAATAAAGTCAGAAAGGTATGAAATCCCGCACTGCAGTAACATTACATTTTGTTAAACCTCTCTCCAATAACCACAGTCAGTCCTGTGGCTCAACCACACCCACATGTTCATGTGTTTGTCTATGTCTTCATTAAACATGAGCCAGCAGCAGTGGACTGGTGCTAACTAGCTTTATAAATACAAAGTTTTTAAAAAACTTAAAGGTGTGACTGAAAACCTCAGAGAACAGGAGTTAAAATCCAAAAAATCCAACTGCTTCTAATAATTCACTGAATTTAGAAGTAGTAACTGTGCATACAGATTCAGAACCACAGCTCCCAGTGAGACCAGTACAAACACCAGTTAGCATAAGAAGTAGTCAGGAGGAAGCTTATTTAGGATAATAAGGATAATGCTGTAGGCCTATATCTTATTATCGCTCTGGTTTCATCAGAAATACAATAACTGAAGTACCTAAAGTCTATGTTGAAGTCAGATTTGCTGTATTCTCTGCCGTACTGTCCCATTTGAATTCTGATCTCACTCTCTACTGACTACAAAAATGTTGTAGATATGAAGACGGGTACTCCCTTATTCATTCTACACCTCAGGTGCAAACCTCATCTCTAGTTCTAACCTTCATTCATGATGAGAAACGTATGGTTTGTCACAATAATTCTCAACAAAGGAAAAATAATATCAGTGATCCTTCTGATCTTCCTCGCACAGAGTGTGAGGGCCACTGTCTACTATTCTGATGATCAGTCATTACGCATCATTAGCCCAGTGCTTCGGGGGTCACCTCAACATGTCCAATCCTGACACTGCATCACTCTATAATCATCACTAATTGGACCAAAGCTGATGGAGATGGGCAATGCGCTCAGATGTTATCTGCAGTGGAGTCACTTAGCTTACTATTGTCAGTGTAATAACTTTACAGTGACACAATCATTTATCACTGGATTATGTTATTGTATTGTAGCAGGAAAAATCCCCCCTTGGATATGCTGATAGATCATATCAATCTCTAATGGTTAATAGATTCCATTCTGCAAAAGCTGTCATTTGTTTTCAGTCCACCCACCAAACCACAGCAACCGCAGCTATCACAGCTGCGGTTCGGTGGAAGTGCAATAGATGTAGCAGTGCACTGAAATGCACTTCCCCCACTGATTGCTGGCTAATATGTTCAAGTAGAAATAGGAACATAGCAGTCCATTAAATGTTGTATTAAAAATGCAGTTTGAAATGAACATTTAAAATGCTCACAGTATCCAACAACCCTTTGCCAAGTCCAGATAATAGTAGACTGTAGGCACCACAGCAGGTGCAACATTCAAACACAAATTAATCTAATAACACATCTTATACAATCAGTAGCAGAACCGAGAAGAGTGCAACCCTCAAACAGACTCTCACACTCTCTACATATTGATTGCATTCACTTTTTTTTATTGACTGTAAAATTCAACATTGTGTTGAGTGTTTTCAGTGTATGAGCCAGCGAGGCCCATCAGGTCCTGTAGCACCAGTCGTGTAGTTGTTCTGAAGTGGAGGACAAAAATCTTTTATGAGACAGCTTTTAGATTTTATGTCCTGAGCTGCTGGAACAGTTCACCTATGGATTTCACCCAAGTTGAAAGTGATAATACTTCAAACTAATCTGCTGCACACTGTGGCCACAGTGGATTTTGGTCATATTGCATGCTCTCTGGGTGGAGAATTAAACCAGTGATCATGTTTTGCCAGCTCTCACAACTTATTGTACAAGTCTTGTAGCTGCATGTGTGGGCCATGAAGCCTGAAAACCATGTCTCAATCACAAGCTGTTATGATGCCAATGTAGACAAGAATGAATGGAAAAAAAATCCCATGTGCCATTGGCTTACAACTACCGTTTCAATTGCTTTTCAGTTATGAGACACGTATCAGACAAAATTCTGAATAAATTTGATGATGAATTTTTCTTGAAATAATGCACCTTATCTATATGACTTTCTGGAATGCAAGGATGTTGTACTAACTTTAATTCTAGTACAAAAATTGTTCTGATTCACAGCTAGCTGAGAACAGGAAGCTGCTGCTGAGCAAAACTTCATAAATGCTTTTCTTGGAAATTTAAATGTGACAAAGTTACAAAGTGCTGGACATTTATCCCCAGTGAAAAGCACAATGCATCAAACAAGAACCTAGATATTTAGCATACAATCTCAATATAGCTACGCTTTAACAGTAGGCGTCCTATTTTAGTTGTGCAAGCACAATGAGAAGTGCAAAGTGGTAGGTTGGTGGTCTCCAAGGACACCTGCTAGTTTTACTTCCTGTGCTGTATATGTGCAGCACCATACAGTGCAAAAGGGCTATGTGATGTTGAATATAGATTGGCGGCTGATTAATAAACATACCTTCAGCCAGGCACATCTCTGGTCTCATATTGCCGAAACAGCTGTGCCAATCAAAATTTGAAACCTTTCACAATGTCGATTACGCTAGTTGTTGCACAGCCACAAAAAAATCTGAGCCCTTAAATGTTTTTTTTTTTATGCAGGATTTATTGCTTGGCAGTTTTTCACGTACTCATTGGCCATCAATTTACCCACTGCATCTGTCTGTTTATATTTCTTCTTAATTTCAAATTGGCCAGCAGACATTAAACAGCATTAACAAGCAGCCATGGCCATCAGTGTTTAGCCTGTGTTGCTTTCCCCTGTCTCATCTCACAGCCATTAGCATACTGTATATTTAATCATAGATCTATTCCTCTATTACTCTACCATTAATGTAGCCTGCTTTCTGTTTCCCTCCACATAAAACCCATACACATAACACCGGGACTGTTGGCATCCACCTCCACTTTTGTAACATGCAGAGGAAATCCTGTGTAAGAAAAAATCTAAATAATTTCTCTCACTTCCTTTAGGGCTTCATGAGTACCATTTATTAATTAAGAGGAATGTATTAGTCATGACTCCCCCTAAAACTTTGCATATTAATGAGGAGTGTGTTTTAGTGAGTGTGTACCTTGTGAGTGGAGGCTGCTTCAGGCCAGGTCCTCACTGGCACTGAAAGAGACAGTATATAGTTTGACACCAAAAGATACTTAGTAGCATAGCATATTGTAAATCCTTACTGCTGCATCATCTAGGCTGCTTTTTAATGCATAGTTTATAATAATCTAATATCATGCTAGATTTTAATTAAAGATGCATTAAATGCAGCTTAGTCAGCATAACTTCAGCCATAAGACTTGAATCAATAATTACCTAAATCAATTAATTTCATATTTATAAGTATGAATTCAATTTTCAATTCAATTTGATTTGTATAATGCCAAAACACAACAAAAATTATCTCAGGGCACTTTACAAAGTAAGGTCTAGACCTTACTATTGTTAGGGGGGGGTCGGCCTTCTGCCTCGACCGGTTGGGGTGAGTGGATAGAGGAGAGACAAAAGAAGAAAAGCAACAAGACACAAGAACAAACAAACATAGATCTCCAGAGCCAGGGCTACCTGCAGAAAGGTACAGGGACAGAGAGAGGACACATTACAGGTGAGAGCAGATGCATACTTAGTGACACGTAATGGTGGCGTATATATGCATGGAGAGAGAGGAGAGGAGCTCAGAGCATCATGGGAAGACCCCCAGCAGTCTAGGCCTATACCAGCATAACTAAGGGAAGGCTCAGGGTCACCCGAGCCAGCTCCAACTATAAGCTTATCAAAAAAGAAAGTCTTAATGGGAAGCTTGATTTAATAAAACAAAGCCATTGCTAATAATATTGGCAACACCTGTATTTTTGTAATTGTCATGTGTCAAAAATAGCCCATTAGGAAAAAGGGGAATTTCTGTGCTATAGATTTTGTTTCACTGTGGAAATTTTTATTAAATCTTTGTGCACATATTTTTCATGACCATTCAAATAATTTTGCCTAAACTAAACTCTATGTGCTATGTTGAAAATATAGTTCCCATCCATCACTGCAGTTTTACTCCCTGTGATGGCACTTGCAGGTTGATTGTAGGTTCCAACACAGGATAGGATGTCAGTGAAGGATCATGTATTTGTTGCTGCACTATTGCCTCCTACTGGTTGGCTGGAGTGTGTGCAAAGTCATGAGGGGACATAATGGGAAAGAAGGAGTTTCAGAGTCACAGAGATGAAATGTCTTGACTGTAGCCTTGCAGTACCAGGGGAGTTAGATGAAGGAACTTTATATTCCAAATTAAAAGAAAATGGTAAAATGAAGTTGAAAAAAAAATTATATACATATGTATATATGTGTAT
>NW_018128003.1:870834-875048 GCF_001952655.1 Monopterus albus
TTTGCAGCATTAAGCACAGATCTTACTTAAATTCCCTGCATAAAGATGGGTCTGTTTACCCCGTATCTGGAGCTGATCAGCTAAACTGGGTGGGTCATATTTAGAGTATAAACAAGTTCTTGGACAAGGCTGTATTACCAAAAGGTCAAATGTGTAAATTACTGGGTCCCTGGGGCCCTCATTTGGTGTGTGTCATTTGGTGTATTGTTTATTGTAGCATTTTATTTATTTATGGGATTATGCACATGTAAAGTATAGCAAATAACCTAACCTTTAAGTCCAGACTCAAAATAAATTTTAATATCAATTAAAATATCCATATAAGAAAGTCACTTTCGGCTTTTCTCGTTTAGGGGTTGCCACATCGAATCATCACACTGACGACTTGCACGTTGACATTTGGCACGTGTTTTACGCCGGATGCCCTTCCTGACGCAACCCTGATTCGAACCCGGGCCGCAGCAGCGAGAACGCTGCGCCTTAACTACTAGCCTACCAGGGACAGCTAGAATCTTCTCAAACTACTAATGCAGCATAATTCATTTTCTGTTGCCTGCTCTTATCACTATGCTCTAAACACTTTTTTCTCAAAATATGAACAGATGCAAGCACAGCGAATTGCTTTTATTTGCCGCTTGCAGTCAACATGAGCAAACCTAGTTTATCACACTGTCAAAATGGAAAATAAAATGTTTATTTAGCCATATTTAAGCAAAATTATTGGGTCACTGTTGTAATTAACTCTAAATTGCCCGTGATGACGGCGCATACTCGTGCAGCAGCCCAGTGCCCTCGGCTCCAAAATTTCGTTGTACGTGTCACAATGGGGGGGCAACAGTGGTGCGGTGGGTAGAGCAGCCGTCTCCCAACCGGAGGGTTAGAAGTTTGAATCTCGGTGCCTGCAGTCCACATGTCGAAGTGTCCTTGGGCAAGACACTGAACCCCCCAATTTGCCCATGATGGCAGCGTGTATGCACGCAGCAGCCCCGGGCCCTCGGCTCCAAACTAAATTGCGTTATACATGTCACAATGACAATAAAATAAAACTTCTTCTTCTAAATCCATGCTGCAAATATTTTGAGCCACCTTTCAAGCTGATGAGTATTTTATGCTCAAAACAAAAGGTTCTGGTGAAATTTTTTGCTAACTTCTCCACAGTCCTGCCGTGATCTGTCTGAGAAAAGTAAAGGATATTTTGCAAACATTTGGAAAGCAAAGCTAAACCTTAGGTATACAGCTACACCTTAGTGACTTACAGTATCAGAGCAGCGAGGTGGTTTAGTGGAAGGTCTCTTAGTGGTGGTTAATCACACATTGCCTGCAGTACTGAACCCCTTATTCCCACCAGTCTCCAGCTAACAGAAAACTTATAAAAGTCAAGAGAGCCGTTCATGGTGCCTAGCAGCATATAAAACACTGACCCTGAGCATGCACTGCACTGTAAACCACCGTGTTATTGGTGAGTCAGCATTTCTTGAATGAAACAAACCTGGCCATATTTCCATACTGCTAACCTTGCACAGTTTTTTTTTTTTTAGCCTCTTGGTTTTATGGTCATAAAATTGACCCAGCCCTTGTTGGACCTTGTAGCTTTCAGTTCAGGGATAAGGAGGCAAAAGCCAAAATTGCACTTGTGAGGTTTAACATGACAGCTTTTGTACTCACTGGCATCTTCATCTGAAAGTAAGAGACCAGATATACCCAGACAGTACATGCATATGTGAAAAGCAAAAACACAAGAATCAGACATTTTGAAGTCATTTTCCATCAGACATTATATTGGCAGATATCTGATAAAATGTGACATTTTTCACCTTTCTGGTGTCCCCTAGGTAATATGGCCAAAACCGGCTTTATGGTTGGCACATGGGAGTCGTTCTGTAGTTGCTGATTTATACTGCAGTGATGGATTTCAGTGTGTTACCATCACAGCAGTAGTGGACCCTTTATATTCCAGACATTCATGTTTAGATTGTTTTATTAATTTTGTGAAATAAACAGTGGTAGAAGCAATTGCCTTGTTTCAATACTGAGATAAAGAGTGGCAATCTCAGTGGCAGGTTTGCAGTAGGGATGTCTTTGCTAGGTGTGTTACTGAAAAGGAGAAAAAACAGTTTCAACTTGCCCTTTGTCTCTATCAGCATTAAGAACTGGTAGCAACTCCATAATTAGCCATTTTCTATTTATTATATTGTACCGGGTCCACTACAGAGTTGTTTGTTTACTGGATTTTGTGAATGTTAAGTTTTGATATGTTGGTGTTGTGTCTCAGAAGTGTCTAAGGCAATATCATTAGGCTAATTGATTCTGATACTGAGCAAACAGTGAACACACCTGCATGTTTCAGCTGTTGCTCCAAACTCTACCACCCGATGGTGGTTTTAAAGTAAAACTAGGCTAGAAAAAGCAGCTGTGCCTTTGTCATCCTTTAAAGCAGCCTTCACAATCCGATTCAAACGTGCCAGGCAGAGCTGATGTTTGGAAACATGGATATTCAGAAAGTTGGCTGTCCACAGAGGAAAAGCTCAGCTGTGGCCTCGTGTTCTCAGCCAACTAGCTTATTTAGAGTCTTCTCATCAATTGGATTTCCATGGCTGCTTAGCTCAAAAAGAAATGAGCATTTTTCTAATGACCCCTCCATGCTGCACACAGCAAACACACATACACACAGCTATTCTGACTGTGGATTCACTCTCCCCATCTCTCCCTCAGAGCATGACGAGTGTGCCAGCAGCCAAAATCTGTGTGATGAGAATGCCATCTGCACCAACACCATCAGAGGACACCTGTGTACTTGTAAGCTGGGCTATGTGGGCAATGGCACCATCTGCAGAGGTAAGTTCCTGCCCGGGAACAGCCCTCAAGACACACAAACATGCACACATACAGACCCAAACCTTCCTCCTATCCTTCTGATGGTGGCTGATCCGCTGCTCCATAACATCATGGTCAGTCTGGTTTACTCCTCCTTCACATCAACTAACCAGGCAGCAGCTGCCACAGGGATGGTGAGAAGAGATTCTGGACCAGCTTCACACTGTTTTTCCACATGTGTGCCTCTTCACCCTCACTGCTCACCCTGCTCCCTCTTGATCTGTCGCCCCACCCAGGCGCCTTGCCTGGTTGGCCCTGAAATTTAGTACAGATGGAGGGAAGGAGGAGGGTGAAAATGAGAAATGTTTTTGTGCAGTGCGTGTGGTTGTGTGTGTGTTGTACATAAAGCAGTAACAGTTTAAAAGTATATATACAAAAATTCTAATCTCTTAATAAAAGGCACCCTTCAGCCTTTAATGTGCTTAGTACTCTGAAGTTCATGTGGTGCTGTCATCTTCCAAAAATGAAATTGGGGAGATTAAATTGATTAAAAGTACTTTACTTTTACTCAAGTAAAAGAAAATTAATACATTCTGAGATGACCACTTAACATTGCCAAATGAATGTCTACTGTGCTAACAATTTTGCACATCTAGTTAACATATCCTCTGTGTGAACAGCATTTCTATGACTATATTTCAGTGCAGCTTCATGTTGAATAACAGTCATTTAACATTGTTCAAAAACCAGTTATATTTAATCTGGGTACCTAGAAAACATTTAACTCATCAGTGCTAACAAGGACCCTTTAGCATGCAGCATATACAATTCAGTGTTAAGGATGTCCCTAACATTATCTTCATCATTATCTTCCTAATTCTGATCAGCTATTCAAGACTACCAACACCCTACCAAAATGGTTTTACACATTCAATGGGTTTTATGTGTTTACCATTTAAACACTGTCTACTGTATTGAGCATGAGTTGCCTTTTTTGTATGGTTTCCCAAAGTTTTTTTTTTTTTGTAGAATATCTGTCCTCTGGTTTGAAACCAACATCAAGACTTAGCAGAAATAGTTTTTGAAAAGTTTTTAACCCCACATTCAATGAGATAGAGACATAAAGCAACAGTTTAAGTATTTTGCAGTAATATGTTTTTAATAACTGATTGATTGATTGATTGATTTATTCTTTCAAACATGCAGAACAGAACAATGAACAAATGACAATAACACACATGATTACACATATCCAACCAATGCTAATTCAAAATCAGTTTGCTTACACCTATTACATGTTTGAATGGAGTAGGAAGAAGTCAAACTTATCCAGTCCTACCCCATGACATCATATTATACAAAATTTATGCAACATTGGCTGCAAGCAATATCACTACATA
>NW_018128003.1:878067-889307 GCF_001952655.1 Monopterus albus
GCATGCTGAGTTGTTACTCTACTTGGTTTAGTAATTTTTGGATATAGACTACATCTGTATATTGTGTTAATAAACTCCTCAGTTCCTGTGTGCCTGTTTGGATTTAACAGATCTATATTAAAGTCACCGCATATGAACATTGATTTATGACTTATTGTCAGGTAATTTTGTTCCATCCACTCATTAAACTGGTCTATGCTGGCACCAGGTGCTCTATAAATACAGCTTATTACAACATTTTTCTTTTTTTCTAGTAGTAGTTCAACCGTCACACACTCCAGCAAGTTGTCGATTGCCCTTGACATATTTTCTGCTTTACCCATAGTGCATAGCTTACAAAATACAATGATTAGAAATGAAGCTTTGTGTAACCCATACTGATCACTTTTAAGATTTCAGATCTGCCCAGTTTTTTTGTAGCCATGTAAAGTGAGCTTTGAAATTTTTGAAAATCTGTGGAAACCTTAATACTTGATACTTGGGTTCAGTAGCTTGTCACAATCAGTGCAGATGTCTTGCCAATAATCATATAAACATTTACTGAACTGAACAATAAAATGAAGACAAAAAAAGAAAAACTAAATATAAAATTGGATTGGATTGGATTGGATTGGATACTGATTAAATGCTACTGAACCCCAACCCAGCAACTACTAACAGTTACAAATAATAATAAATATTCATTATTCATTAAACATTTTAATGTGATCTTTAAATGCTGAATACTGCACAATAGCAGTATTCCTTGTAGTGACTTTTATTGTTGTTGTGTTTGTGTTTGTTTGTTTTACCTTTTCCTCCTAAAGATAATCAAAACATGACTCAGAAAGCTGCCAATCAGTTGCTGCAACAATTCATATGGTAATCAAGCAATAGAGCTTTGATATGCAGCTCTGCAGCGTTAAAGCGTTTAATTTGTATATGAGAAGGTACCCTGGGCTTGCAAAAGCCTCTTTGATGCAATTTTCATGACTGTGTGCTCATGCTTGGCTGCTGTCCAAGGGACAGGCATATCAGTAAGATTAATTACACCTTGATTTTCCATCAACATGACTTCAGTAAACTTCCAGCAAAATATGTTGCATCATGGGATATCTGTGCAGCAGCCAACATCACAGCATGAGATTTGTCTGTACAGAAATGTTAAGTGGTGGTTCTACACCCACTGAATACCTGCTAGTGATGCCAGCATTTCTGTAAAATACAGTTTACTGTCTTCTTTAGGTTTTCTAAAAGCTGACATTTAAATAGTTCTCAAATTCCAAATCTAAGTTCAAATCCAACATTTGGTCGCTAGATGAACGCTTTTTGAGATGTTTTGATCGCCTTTTAACTAATTTAACAGAGGTAACATTAAACCACTAGAGAATTAAAGCCCCCGCAATGTTCCGCTGTGATTTCTGAATTAATAAGTCTGTTTTGTATCCGCATGGCTGCTCATCACCATGACTACTAATAATGTTGTAATAAAAAGGACAGGGCAGAGGAAAGCATGTCAGTCATACCAGTGATTAGTGGCAGAAGGTGTGTCTTATGCTGCTGCAGAAGGACATGTGCATGATAGATGGAGAGTGGGTGCCAGGCAGAAAGAGGAAGATCAAAAATAAGCTATTGTAATAAATAACAGGTAAAGGAAAAAGTAGTAGGTGTGTCTAACTGCACCCACCCCCTCTACCCCTCTGCAGCATAGGCATTAGGATAGGCAGCAGGTGGGAGGCATATCTATGGAGAGATCAGTGCAATTTGCAAAGTGTCTTCCAATTTCAGCCTCTAGGTACATACCACAAACACACACGCACACTTGCAGACAATATACATCCGGACTGTAGCGCTACATCTACATTTTTTACTCTAGATGTCACTGTCAATGTGCAAATGATGGAAGAGATCAGCTAGAAAGGCAAATGTCTCAAATGATGTTTAGAATATGAATTATAGAATCTAAATACATTAAAATGACTAAATATAGTATGAAGACTCATGGTCATAATGGAATGTGACATACCCTGTACAGTGTGTGAAAATTGTATACATTTAAATAATGTCATTAAAACTTCCTACATCTTCCCTATCCTACTCTGCCCAATTAGTATTATGCAAGTAGCCAGTTGGCGGAATCAGCCTCTATTTTTCCCTCCCCTTGAGATCTTATTACTGTGTGATGGCGGCACCGTTGGCCAGTCAACCTGTACCTCACATCTCATTCCCCTCATACATCACTGTGTCCCTCTCAGGAATATGGGAATTAGTCTGAGCGCAACTGCAGCTCCTCACTGTTCCTGCTAATGTTAATAAACCAGAAAAATGTGTTGAGCCAGCCTTGAGCAATGACTCCATAGCAGACAGGGCAAAATCTAATTTCTGAGTCAAAATTATATGAATAACTTGACATGTTAAGAGCTGAATGGTTTATTTTTGGTGAAAGCAAACATTATCAGATTTGACTGCTACACTTTAATTGGTATGCAAAGAGAACATTTTTTTCTAAACCTATAACTTGACCATTTTTATTTGTTGTGACTCAAAGGTTGACAAAGACAGCTACAGACGTGTCCTTTGCATACTCACTAACTTTAAAACTCAATATCTCTATTTTTATTTCTTTGTTAGACCTTGAAGGAAAAATCTCCGCTCCCCTGTTGAAGCTCATTAAGTTATGTTTCATGAATCAATGGTTTTGTGTGGCCCTTTACAGAAAAGGGATTTTGGAGCTCCCTATAACCAGTTTAACAGAGGAGTTTAAATGCACTAAGGCTAGACCGGAGATAATGCTGTCAGAATCCAGGGATGTAGTGGTGCATAGTGCAGCACCAACACCCTCAACAGGGAGGAAGTGGAACCCAAAGGAGACAGTGTTCCAGGTTCAGGCAGCTTTTAAAACATAGGGATATTGTAGGGCAGGTACAGCATAGATGTGGTGGTTTTGGTTAAAGCACATCACAACCTTCATGGAGCAAAGCAACAGCAGCTGACAGAAGGAAGATGGTTATTGAGGATATTAGGAGGCAGGTAGCTGCTAATATTGTTGCAACAACAATGCCATACTCCTTTGGTAACTGTTAAGAACACAGTAGACATGCTATACAACCAGACAATAAATGGAGAAGTGTTGCTATTGTAGAGGCTCACACTGTTCAGCTTTAACTGCAGCTTTGGTGTAAAAATACTAAGAACACAATACAATATAAAGCCCTGTTTCCACTAGAGGAACTTTCCCTGCAGAGCAGGAACCTTTTTTGGGACATAGTTGGTCTGTCTGCATTTGTACCGGAGGATCCATGGTCTAAATATAGTTCCGGGGCATAGTACCCCCCCCCCCAAAAGGGTTTTGTAGTCCGAGGGGGGTGTACATTCTGGGTCCAAGAACTACTGTGGGGGGCTGCAGTGCTGAACATCACAGATTGGTGAAATACAGGGTTTTATGGTGCAAGCAATTCACTCACATGTGCAAGTAAAAATCTAATTGTGCTAATGTGAAAAATGATTTGGGCACACTGATGCAACCGACTCCAAGGAGCATTTTATCAGTAGAGTGAAATTAGTGGTTTGGAAAATATGGTCTTGGTGTTTGTGCTTCTCCCGGTGTTTGATCCGAGAGTGGAAATCAGCTTCTCCACACACGGAGCGCAGCAGGCAGAGGCCAAGAAAGAGAGGATGACATTAGCCAAAGTGAAGCATTACTTGGAGTTAAGAATTGTATGCTTATTACTGAAAACCTTGGTAAGTAAAATAAAATACACCTGTTAAATGAGCATAAACTTGCAGAAAAGTGATCATTTCAGTTTTGACTGCAGCCTGTTCTCCACCGCCAGTATGTGTTAACCATAGTAAGCCTTTAACAAGCGGAATTCTTACAACCCTCCTGGCCTGGCTTAGACAAAATTACATGTGTGTTGTGAAGTGCACACAGTAAAGCAAAGGCAATAAGTCATCTGAAACACTATATAACCACCTATGCTTGAGGTATGGACTGATAGCCCTGCAACATACCATTGTCAGCACACTGACCAGCTATCACCTCCTCCATGTTTGGGAGCAAATATGACATTTGCACATAACGTGAGCTTTTGATTGCCGCCTTCCCTTCAGTCAGTCAAATGCTGGTATGTAGTCTTGTAGATGTAGCCTCAGGGAGGGTGCATCAGAATCATCTAATATGACTTCACTCCAAAGATAATGCACACAGGTTTTCTCACATAGTGGAAGGGACATTTCCACTATGCCCCAGAACTACATTTAGACCCTAGTTCCTTATTTGGAAACACAGGTAAAGGAACTAAAAGCAAAAGGTTCCTGTTCCTTGGGGAAAGTTCTATTGGTGAAAATGGGGTTAATATCTGCCATGTGCTCAGCTCCTAGAAGGCCTTCAGCTGGCTCCCTGCCTGCCTGCTGTGACTGGGATGATTGCAGGGCCACATAAAGAAAGGCCTCCATCTCAAGAGCCCATTTTTCTGCTATTGATTGCCTGGGCTGCCTGGAAGTGAGGAGAGATGAGGGGTTAAGACTGTGTACCTTTACTCACCCCCTGGGGAGAAAAAGGCTACCATTATGCCATCTACCTCAGAGCACAATAAATGGGCCACAATAGTTCAATCGGAACACAGCATAAGATTGTAGATCAACATTGTTCCCACTGCCAGCCTAATGATCAGCAGCCTATTGCAGAGCCTTTGTCAGTAGCAGAATGACTGAGCTAATCTTGTTAATGGTCCGTTTCATTCACTAGGCCTGGTTTGTATAGACAAAGGGGTTTTAAATACATAGCATCTGAGTAGCAAGTCTAAGTGATGTGGAGGATGGAAGCATTGCCTAGTGCTTTTCTCATCTTGCTATGAGAGCTAATCACAGTGGAACCATGTTGCAACCAGCTAACAGTGAGCAGTGTAATGCAGGCTAATGTATTCTGAGACTTGGAGGGAGGGGGGTGTTTGCAGCAATGAGGGTCTTTCATTTCCTCTACAAGTCTGAAGCATTTAATTTTCTGTTTACATAATTATTGCTCCCCTTCATCCCTTTCTTGATAGGAACAACACATTTAGCAGTTTCTCTGCTGTGTAGTTCTGTGCTCGAGGGCATAGTGTTTTAAAACATTTAATTGGATGGAAACCACAGTAACTGAAACTATGAATTGCAGATTTGGGGAGAAAAAATGTACCAAGAAAAAAACATGAGTTGTTTTTGAAGCTTTGTAGCAATTATCATTTGAGGCAATTAATTTTACTCAATGACCTGCTGTTAGATGTAGCTGCTGTGCAGCAAAGAGGAAATTCCTGTCTTGTGTTCAGCTTTATCAGATTTAGTGTCCTAATGTAATTTAATGTGCCAGGCAAACATCTAACATGCAGTCCTCATGGTGTTTTTTGGCTTCAGTCATTCTTGTGTCATTGATATTCTACAGCATTAAATCCTTGAAAAGAATACTCAGTTTAACATGGAGATGCCTCACTAACTTAGCCGCAACATGCCTCAAAGTGTAAGAGGCTGGACATTAAATGGCCATAAACAAACTAGCAAAGGGCTGAGGGAGGTGAGGTGACTATAAAGAGCTGGGCCAGGGAAGCAGCAAGAGGTGGACGTAATTGAAGTCAGTAAAGGGTAGTGCCAAGCTGGGGCTGGTGAGGGTGGCACAAGACAGGAAATAACTTCAAAATAAAGGTCTAAATATAGGTAGTAACTGGGGGATCATGACAATATGTAATACATACAACCATTATCTGTACTGCTTATTAATGATAAGAGATGCAGTGGGTGGGGGGGGCTGTCCACCCTGGACGGATTGGCAGTCTATCACAGGTCTCACATGTAGATAAACAACCACATACACTCACTCCTAGGGACAATTCAGAGTCGACAGTCAACCTAAACTGCATGTCCGTGGACTGCAGGAGGAAGCCGGAGTACCCGGAGTGGACCCACGCAGGCACAGGGAGAACACATAGGCTCAGTGCTAACCGCCACGCCACGCCAATACATTCATTGGGTGTGGCTGTGGCTCAGGAGGTAGAGTGGGTCGTCTCCTAATCAGAAGATTAGTGGTTCAATTCTTGGCTTGTCAAAATGTCCTCGAGCAAGACACTGAACCCCTAGTTGCTCCGGGTGATGACACCGGTGTGTGAGAATGTATGAGCGTTTGGGAGTGAATGGCCAAATAGTGTGAAAGTGCATTGCGTGTGCTGCAATGCATAGAAAAGCACTGTACAAGTATAAGATCATTTAACATTCAGTGCAAAAAACATTCAGAGCCTTTCAAGTTTTCCACATTTTGTTGTTTCAGACTTAAAGCCAGATTCAGTTTAATTTTCTCCTCATCAATCTAAACACATTACTCCACAATAATAAAGATAAAACAGGTTTCTGGAGTGTTTTGTAAATTTAAAAGAAACAACTGAAATATTCCCTTTACATAAGTGTTCTTATGCTCTGGTGCATCCTATCAGTTGTCCTTGACATGCTACTACACCTTGAGTCCACCTGTGCCTAATCGAATGCACTGGATATAACTAGGAAAGGCACACACCAGTCTGTATAAGGTCTCATAGTTGAGGGTGTATGTCAGACTGAAAACTAAGTCATGAGGTCGAGAGAACTGTCCACAAACCTGTGAGGCAGGATTGTGTCAAGACACTGATCTGGGGAAGGACAAAAGAAAATTTCTGCAGTACTGAAAGTGCTCAGTGCCACCAGTCTTCATAGATCTGGCTGCCCAGCCAAACTGAGTAGACAGGTAACCAAGAATCCAAAGATGAATGAGATCCAGAGTTCCTTTCTGGAGATGGGAGAACCTTACAGAAGGACAACCATCAGCGCAGCCCTCCGCCGATCAGGCCTCTGTGGTAGAGTGGCCAGACAGAAGCCACTCTTTACTAAAAGGGACATGACAGCCCACTGGGAGGTTGCCACAAGGCATCTGTCTGAAGGACTCTCAGAGCATGAGAAGCAAACTCCTCTAGTCTGGCGAAACAAAAACTGAACTAATATGGCCACCGTTTCCAACAGTGTGTATGGAGAAAACCAATTGCTGAGCATCACCTCATTAATACCATCCATACAGTCAAACACGGTGGTGGCAGCATCATGCTGTCGGGATGTTTTTCTGTGACTGGGAGACAAGTCAGGACAGAGAGAAGGATGGATGCAGAAAAATGCAAATTAATTCTGAATAAAACCCTTCTCTACAGTGATCTCAGGCTGGACTGAAGGTTTACATTTCAACAAGACAATGACTCAAAGCATACCACCAAGAAAGCACAGAAGTGGGTTCAGGAAAACTCAGCCAGAGTCTGAACCTGAACCCAACAGATCTCTGGAGAGACCTAAAAATGGCTGTGGGCCAACGTTCCCCTTCCAACCTGGCTGACTTTGAACGATTCTGCCAAGAAGAATGGAAGAAAATTTCAGAGGAAATGTGCCAAGATTGCAGCTTCATTCTCGAGAAGACTTGAGGCCATCACTGCTGCCAAAGGTGCTTTATCCAAGTACTAAGTGAAGGGTCTGAATATTTATGTAAATGGCATAGTTCAGTCTATTTTTTAATAAATTTACAAAAGACTCAAAAAAACCTGTTTTCATTTTATCATTGTGGAATATTTTGTGTAGATTGAGAGGTAAAAAATTAAATCGTCATTAAGATGAGTCTGCAACATAACAAAATGTAACACTTTCTTTACTGACTGTACATTTCATCACAGCTCTCATTCTAAAGTGTTGCTTTTTGTTTTCTTGTAGCCATGTTTTTGTTGTGAGAAAAATGTCAATGAATAATTCTTAAAAAGAACCATGGCTATGAAAAGCAAAATGAAAATGAAAAAAATTGTATTGTTCTTTACAATTTACAGGCCTAGGCATCATTTATGGAAGATGGTCTCTGTGACTAAATAAAACAGTACTAATACAGAGTTAAAGGAAAATTTTCAAAAAGCTGTGACATTGTATTTGTCAACACTCAGCATCTGCAAAACTATGTACTTTTTGACTGCTTGTGAAGTCTTTACATTTGACTTGGATTTCAGAATCACACTTGCCACAAAAGCATAAAAATAGCTCTCATGCTGCTACTACTGCTGACATTACAGGTTGGTTTTCTGACTCTCTGGGGAGAAGATGTGATGAAACAGTGAGTTCATGTGTATGTATGTGTTTCATGGCTTGACAGCTACTCAGAAGGGGCCAGCAGGGCCCAGTGAGGAATGTGTTTGAAGACTGGCTGAGTTAAAATGAACTTTTATCATTCACAGTGTGTTTTAGTTTGGTTTTGTAAATGTATATTATCTGTGTTTATTTTTTATAAGCTCTCTGCTTCTCTGTATCCTCTCCTGGATGAAAAAAGGCAACATTTTCATGGTTGTTGTTTTTTTTTTAACAGGCCCCAGACGTGCCACAAAGCAAGTTCAGCTAATTCTGGCTAACTTAGGGTTATCTGGCTTCACTGAGCCCAACATTGGCCTTCCTGGATAAGTGGTGCCACAAAGCCTGTTACTAAATGGCTCTTTAAAGTTGCATGTAAAAATAATGCTAACTCATTAGTAATAGGTAAAATAATGTAGCACTGAGAGACGGAAAAGTAGCCCGCCTCCAATATGCTCTCGAGTACACGGGCTATAACAGTATAGGATAGATATAAGTACATTTTCATGATAATACTAAATTTTACTTAACATTTTCACTGCAGGACTTCTATTTGTAACAGAGTAGGCTACTTTTACTTTGTGATATTAATACTTTTATGTAGGAACAGGTTGTGTACTTACTCTACTACTAGTGCTAATCCGCAAACTAATATGCTTTAGTTGTATAACATGTTATACTTCATGTTAAATTTTAGCTGTTTTTTTTAAATCATGTTTCTAACTCTGTTTATTCTCTAGTGTCAGTTGCTGCAATCCAGCTCAGTCATCTGGCACAGTCACTTGCAATAGGGTCATTGTAACTGGCAATAATAGTAATTGTGTAGTACCGTGAAACCGTGATATTTTCTGAGATGGTTATTATACTGTGAAAACCTCATATTGTTGCACCTCCTAATTGAGATATTTTACTGGATAGCTGAACTACTGGTGGTACTAGATGAAAAGTGAGTGGACCACCAAAGTTATTAGGTGTCGTCTTTTAAGGATCATGAAGACCTGTACAAATGCATGGCAAACCTTTTAGTATTTGTCAAAATGTTTCAGTCTGGACCAAAATCAGTATCTACATTAAAGTCCTGCTTTCTAGCATGGCCCAAAGGGATAAACCAGAGCTCACAAAGGCAGGAACATAAGCTGGTAAAGTGAGATGTTAGTATGCTGACAAAGTAAAAGAAATGACTCAGCTGCAAGCTCCTTGGAGGATATTTGATGGCTACTGTTCTCTTTACCTGACTTTAAAACCAGCTGGTGCTTGATGGTGCTTCCACCTGCATGAGATACACATTCATATACTACATATCCAGATCCACTTGACAGCTCCATCTTATCTGCAAGCCTTTTTAATGCTGATTTTTCAGCTGCCACATCTGTAGTATTCAGTCATCTTTAAAGGACTTTTTTGCTTGCTATTTATGCTCGGTGTCTTTGTAGAAAAGGGCTTAGTGTGGAAACAAAAGGAGAATTTATGAGCTTAGGTTCTCATTCATATCAGATTTGAGTAAATTAGGGAAGAGACGGCTGCTCCCAGTTGCCATAATTATATCTGCTGCAGATGTGATTACATTTTTTAGAACAAAATATGGTAAAATCCACAGTTTATTCATATTATTCAAAGCATTTATCAGGGAATGACAAAGACACCGAACAACTAAAACATACACTGCATTTGCAAGTAGGTCAACGCTGGATGTAACTCGGCAAAATATTTCAAATATTTAAAAAATCTACTTCCTTCTACTGGAGTTTTCTATTTCTCATTTCTCTTTCTATTTTACTGTAAACAAAGTTAGCTGTAAATAAGGTTTATAGTTGTGGTTGTTGAGGTCTGATGTGAACTAAATTCATTCAGGGAAATTATTCCAATGATTATTTATTATTACAATAATTCTAAGCAGTTAAATAATTTGGAAGATAGGGAACAGAATGACCATCTCTGCAGAGAAATAAATAAAAGTATTAGATAAGAGGACTGTCAAAGAGTCAGTCCTTTTTTTGTCATACTGTCCAGTCAGTCGGGTCCAGATTTGGGTCGGCTCACCCCACTCGGCCGGGTCCAAATGCACACTCACTCCCCTACTGTAGCTTCATCCTGCACCACTCAGTCTACCTCTTTTTATTCACAGCTCTTTTCGGCTTTTACATCAATTCCCAAACTTAGCTTCCTGTCCTCACTTTTCAGAGGAAACAACCTCTGAAATGTACAGGAAACAGGAAACAGATGGGTCACCTCCCTAAAGTTCTCATTTCTTCACACAGATCATTCTCAGGACAAAAAAAGGTCAAAGCCTGCCAAATTATGCAAGCATTGTTCAGCTTACCCCAAGGCTTGAAGTCTCTGGCCTTAACTTCTTTGTTTTTAACCACTACATAGTAAACCTGCTTTTGCTCTGCAGTGTGGATGCCAGGGGGACATCAGTTTGTTGGTGAAAATCAATTTGAACCAATCTAGAAAAAAAAAGGTTTGTAAAGGTCAGTTAAAAATGATTATACTTTTTAAATTTTCAGTGTTATGCATTCTGCACATTAAAATCCATTCTTCTCCACTGTATTGGGATGGAAGCATATATCTCATGGTATCTTAAATTGAATGAATAGATAGTTGACCTATTTTTGCCTGTGTGTCAATGTAATTTTAAGACAGTGAATTTTCCCTTGTAGCTAGAAATGGCAAACTTGAATGTAAGAGAACATCAAAAGAGGAAAAAATGCCACTCTGGACCAGCATGTGACATCTTTTCAACACAACCTTCCTCCTAAAGTCAAACTCACATCATGATTCAGTGTGATGCACACCCCTCCTCCAGATTCTAGCAGCATGGGTCATGGGTAATTTCACCACTACATCTTGCCTCTCAGCAGTAAGCATCATCTTATCAGCGAAACAGCAGAGGCTGGAGGAAACAGTGGTGTCAGCTGCCTACAGTTCCTGTGTGTGTTTCATTAATGGCTTCAGGTAAAGGGAGTCGCTCGTCCTGTACTGCCCTCTGTTATGAAAGCTCCCCACTTCCAGCTGTCAAGGGCATCTCTGCTCATCCCTCCCTCTCTGCTCTGATAGGTTCATGCCCCCACAACTCCTCCACAGATGAAAATAGATAAAATCATTCATATGTGGCA
>NW_018128003.1:890615-938848 GCF_001952655.1 Monopterus albus
TGTATAGACAGGTGTGTGGCTTTCCTAATCACGTCCAATCAGTATAATCAAACACCGCTGGACTCAAATGAAGGTGTAGAACCATCTCAGGGATGATCAGAAAAAATGGGCAGCACCTAAGTTAAATATATGAGTGTCACAGCGAAGGGTCTGAATACTTATGACCATGTGATATTTCAGTTTTTCTTTTTTAATAAATCTGCAAAAATGTCAAAAATTCTGTGTTTTTCTGTCAATATGGGGTGCTGTGTGTACATTAATGAGGAAAAAAATGAACTTAAATGATTTTAGCATATGGCTGCAATATAACAAAGAGTGAAAAATTTAAGGGGGTCTGAATACTTTCCGTACCCACTGTATATATGTAGACATACTAAACTCATTTGGCAAAAAGAAATGTTTGCTTTTGAGTTGTTTAGTTTTTACTTATCCACATAGTCCTAACAGATCTTATCTTCTCTGTATATTTGCTTTTTGAGTAAACTACCAGTCAAAAGTTTGGACATGCTTTCCCACTGAAATGAATAGGAAAACGTGTTCAAATTTTGAACTTTAGAATTCAGGCACAACTCTCACTGCGATTATATAGGGACTGTATGGCTCCTAACAGCAGCTCTGGTACACCATACTCTCACAGTACCCCAGACAAGATCTTACCGAGACACCTGGTCATCGGCCTTCTCCAAGTCCACAAACACATGTTGGGGACAGCTGTGGCTGTACAGGGGACGTAGAGCGGGTCGTTTCCTCACCATAGGATTAGCGGTTTGATTCCCGGCTTGTCCAGTCAACATGTTGAAGTGTTCTTGAGCAAGACAGTTGCTCCTAGTGATAACACCGGTGTGTGAGCATTTGTGAGTGTGAATGGATGAATGGCCAAGTAGTGTGAAAGCGTTTTGAGTGTGCTCTAAAGCATAGAAAAGCGCTATACAGGTATAAGACCATTTACATGTAGATTGGATGGGCAAACTCCCATATGTTTCTATCTTCCTAATACTGTAATTAGCAGTTTATATTATGATAGGTGAAACTGTCTTAGTCAAATTTAATTTATATCCAAAATCACAAGTTTGCCTCAAGGGACATAATGGTCTGTGCAGTACACAGCACATATTAGATTTACAGGGTGGACAATCAGAATGACAAAATTATAGGTTGTAGACATATGAAGAATATGATCTGGGACGATGTCAAGCAACTTCTAGCTGCTGCCGAACAGTTAAATTCAATGTGGGATTAACACAAAGGGTTTAATTCGGGTCTTTCAACTGCTTCCTTCTTTTGTATCTTTTAAAGTTTTTTTTCATTTAGTATTGATATAATCTGTCACTTCCGTCCCTTGAATCACATCTAAGTTCATGACATTCCTCTTAAATTTACTCAGTATGAGTACATAAGGCGTTTGAAGCCAAGCAAGAGCATAAGATAAAGATTAAGGCAGCTTCTTAATTGTGGACAATTATAAAAGTGAGACTTTGGACTAGGATTATACAGCATGCATTTAAGAGAACTCTCGAGACAGCAGTCTTCTGTTTTAAAGTGGCATTAAGCAGAGCTGTGTGGTAACGGATAACTATGAACACTTGAAAATGTAATTGTATTTTGCTGCCTAAAATGTAATGGCTAGTGAAAAAAAGCTAAACCCTTTTAAAGTGACAGAAAGAATCTCCACGGGTCATTTAAAGATTCACAGCTTTCTTACAGCACATTTAGAAAATGTGGCACAGAAAAACATTCTGGTAATCAGTTTCCTTATGTTTTTCAGTCTCCCTATCTAACGTAAGTAAATGGCATCTCTGTGTTAGTTCAGTCTTCTGCTGCCATCTGGTCTTGGAGGCAACATTTCTAGCTCTCTGCATACAGGGGCAATGAATTATGGTCACTGTAGTTCACTGGCAGACTTGGTTTGAAGATCACATCAGCAAGAACTGATAGGTATCACAGCTCCTGAAATGAACTCTCTCCCATAAAAAGCAGTATGAGACTCATCTGTTTAGATGAGTTGAGTAGTGTTCATTTTTTACATTCCTATCTTTTATTATTTTGATAGTCTTAATTTATTTTGTCTTCTTTTATCTATATTCTGCCACACTTGGTGAAGGGTGATCTAGAAGGGTGCTATATTAAGAAAATTGACTTACTTGGAAAAATTATGCCCCAAGTGTATTGAATATATTATAGTATAGTATAGTATAGTATAGTACACCTCCAGTGTGGCAAAAATGATTTAAGAGTTAATTTCCAAGAATCTATTTTGCTTGCAGTTTATAAGTAACCCAGTAACAGTTTATGAAACAGTGAAGAGTGGCTGTTTTGACAAGTAAATGATAAAGAAATCATAGTATGCTGCCTTATTTATTCCTTCATTCTTGGCCGTTTTTTTTTTTAAATAGATTTACATTCCAAAGGGAGAATTCTCCCACAATCATGGGAGGCCAAGCACCTGGAGGACTGGAGTAATTAATTGTAATGTCAGTGGTATTGATCAACCACCCTTTCAACCCTGTGCAGATACATTATGGCAGAAAAAAACCTTCCTTAATGCGTCTTTTATCCCATGCTGACTGCCTAGCTCGAGCCCATATTGTCTTATAAATGTGGTCATTATCTGTGATGTTCAGTAAATGCCCAACAGAGAGTACAGCCAGTGGTGAATTGCCTCTACTCTGATGTTTAACGAAGTGAGGCATTTGTATCAGTAAGTGGGTTGGCGATACTTCTCTCTTAGCTAAATTTCTGGCCTGCTCAGTTCTTTCTTGTAGCCTGACAGGGGACAGTGGACCTCTTCTTCTGTATTGAAACCTGTTGTTGTGCATTCATTATCAGGAAAACTGTGCAGATATTATACAGACACTCTGTACAGAGAAAGCGAAAGGTCTCTTTCTTCCTTAGATATCAGGCTTGCAGGGAAGAGAGATGGAGGAGGAGTTTGGAGCCCATTATCTAGATACCCCTCTGTTCCTTTGTCAGAAGTACTGATAGTGTCTTTAGGAGCTCTCTGTAATGTGTTTTAGCGTATATCGTCTCCCTCCTCCTGATAGCAGCATCTGTTGGAAGACATGCTTAGATTTAGGAAACCCGCCAAACAGCTGACAGAAGCACAACCCTTACATAGTAATATGGTAAGCATTGTTATGGTTAGCTTTCTAGCAAGCAGTTGCCCATTTACATATCCAACACACACAGAGTAACACTATCATTCATTCAGAACTGTGCCTCTGACTACTTAATGAATGTAAGTTGGGTTTTTGCTCTTCTTTTAGCTCTACTTTGGAAACCAGCTCCTGAGGGAAATATCTGGTTGTTGTTAAATGTTCCACTTTCAGGCAGCGCAACAGTGCAGTGGTTAACATTGTCGCCTCACAGCAGGAAGGTTCCGCCTTCAGGCCCGGGCCAACCCAGGGCCTTTCTGTGCAGTTTGCATGATCTCCCTATGCCTGTGTGGGTTCTATCTGGGTACGTCAGCTTCCTCCCACAGTCTAAAGACATGCCTCCTGGGTTGATTGGAGACTTTAAAATTGCCTCTAAGAGTGATTGTGTGTGTGTGATTGTTTGTCTATGTGTCAGCCCTGTGATAGACTGGTGACCTGTCCAGGGTGTACCCCGCCTCCCAACCAATGTGAGTCTCCAGGATTCTGAGTAGACTGATAGATTTGAAAAACATAAGTGTGTCTGTTCTCTGAGATGGACAAGTGAGACATTTAAAAAAAAAAAAAGCTGTTAGCTTGAATTCCTATGAGACTGGCTCATTCATTAAATGTGCCATTTAATTAAAACACTGACTAAAAATCTATAATTTGCATAATCATTTTCTGTAGGCTAGTCATCATGAGTGACATCCCTAATTTGTACATATACTATTTTTATTAGTTTTACTTAAGCTTCAGTTTCTCTGATAAATAGTACCCAACTCAATTTCCTGATCCAAACAAATATTGTAGCCAATTGCTTCCTGGATAGGAAACAAAGTCACAACTTGGGAAACAAATTAAACATGTTTTGAATTTTTTTTATTTTGCAGTGGATGAGTGGTTAGAAGAGATTTATGAGGATTCTAGGAATATCTTCAGAATAGCCATGAGCAGTGTTAAACAGCCTAGGCCAAGTATTTACAGTATCTTTCACAGTGGGGATGCTAGTGCTAATACTTGACAGGAGAGGCCAAAATTCAGGTATGAGTGACCCCTTTTATATAATGCATTCATTTCATTTAGTGTTAGGACAGAGATAAATACAGAGATTTGAACTTTCATTTGGAAATGAGATCATTATCAGGAGGCTAGCAATTCACATTACTTAGCTGTGTTTACTTCATGGGATGTTAATTATTGGCCCAGTTCTGCTCTACCATAGATTTTCTAAACTCATGCTCCTCTTTTCATACCTATTTGAATTTGTGGAATATCCATTATCTTTCACTGTGATAACAGTGCTCTTAATTCTGAGATGGATCCTTGGATGAGCGACCACAGTGAATGTGGTTGTTAGCCACGGCACAGTGAGGAATGATTCCCTTCTCACCACCCACTGGAAAGCAATCTGGGTCTGTAATGGGAAACTCAAATAGCAAATCTGTGGGTATAAGCATGTCTCGAGAAGTCACGAGTCAGCACCCGCCTCAGTTAAGCAGTGAGATAGCTGGAGGTCACAGGGACCATAATAAAGGAGGGCAATCTCCTCCTCGCAGCCTCAACACAGGCTATTTGTCACTGTGGCGGGGGTCCTTGTAATGTAATGTGGATGGGGAGTGGAGGGAGGAGCCAGAGAGGAGAGATGGAAAAAATGTTGAGTAAAAGTTGATAGAAGGGACACAGAAGGAGAGGAAGATGAAGAGAAGAGCTGAAGTGTTTTACGATAAACCTGATGTTGTAGTAGTGTAGAGTTGTAGGACGCCAGTGGTCTACAGTATATTTATGTTGTACAGGTGGAAACTGGGGACTCTCCTTGGACAACTAAATGGTTGCCAGCAGCTCTGGTTGAAAATTGCAGGTGTTTAAAAAATACACCCCAAACCCACTCCAAGTGAAGCCCCTTCATTTTTGGAAGTCATTAGTGTGACAGACAGGCAGCATTATGCTGATGGTGGTGAAATGATAATTCAAGCTGAAGATGGATTCAGTCAATATAAGTGTAATTAATTTTTAAGTGTGAGCTTTATTAGTACAGAAGCAATCAAGCTCTTAATGAGGGTTTTCTTAAATAGTGGAACCAGTCATAATTAATAGTTTTAATAACTTTTGGTATGAGCCCCTGCTTGTATTTATTGCACTTGTGCTTTATTTTATACATTTAGCACTTTTTCCAAACACCCGGGTGATAACTTATTCAGATAAACTGCTTCTTTGAAGCACAGGCTGCTGCACATACTGTGCTTTACAGACACATATTATACTCTCAGACTCTATGAAAGTGTCTAAGAAGAGATTTTTCGGCCTTTTAAGGCTCATCTTCCAAGCCATGTAATTAATTAAGCTTAGAAATGCTCAAGTAATTTCTCTTTAATGAACTTGCTCAGTTCAGTCTGCCCTCTTTTTGGTGTAATCCTCCTTGTTTTAAGCTAACTACTGTACTAATAACTATACACTCATATTTTCTTTTTCCTTACTTTCATTGACTGCATTTCTCTCCCTTCTCTCCTCAGCCTGCCTTTGTGTGTTTGTCTCAGCCATGGTTGATGCATCATAAATTAGACATTGGCACTGCTAGCCTGCTTCTAGCAAAAGGCACTGAGACAGTTTTACTGTAGAAACAAACATGCTCCCACACATGCGATACAGTTTTCAAGTATCTGAATAAACTGATGAAATGTCTCCTTGTGTATGATGCCGGCAGCTTTGTAGGTGATCAATAACAATATCCATCATCTAACTAAAGTACATTTGATCTAGTTGATGTTATGGCCCTCTTACCAGCAACTCTAGGCACTAAAATGTCTACTGTAAGATAAAATGTGAAGCAGCAAATCTGTGCTTGTTTGAAGTATAGCACCGTGACTCAGGTGGTAGAGCAGGTTATCCTTGACAATGAACCTCAAATCTTCTGCTGATGTGCAGGTCAGCTTCTTGCATGGCAGCTTCGCCACAGTAAGTGTGTGAATGTGTGGCTTCTAAAGTGCTTGTGCCATTCATGGGATAAATGTGCTATGTAAAATATGTCCACTTACCTTAGAGCCAAACCTAAATATCCACAATAAAATTAAGTGCTTGTGCTGTCAACCAGTACAACCAAGCTTTTAGAATAAATACAATAAAAATAGAACTAACGCTCTGTTCCGTTTTGCAGTAGAAGTGCAAGGAGACTGAAGCTTTACAAGTGTTCATTTTAAACAATGCTTCCAGTACACAAAAAAAGCCTCGAGTCTCATCTTTTAAACACCTCATGGTTGTTCATCGTACACTGCTAAAGATCCTGGATCAAATGAACAATGCTGGATTTTCTAATGCCAGCTAAAGCTACCTTGCCAGTTCTTCAACTCGCACCTGAGTTGTTAATTAGAAAAGCTGGATCCAAGATATTATCCAAGTATTTACTTTCGTGGTCATTGTTTTGACTTTATATATTGACAGTCAGAACAACGATCAGCTGGTTTGTCTTTGGTTACATGAAAATGTTCAAAGAAAGAGCGCAGTGTGTCACCCAGGAGCTTCTACTAGAGGCCTAAGGAATTGGATGATCATAATTGTATGTAAGGTAACACTGCAAAAGCTCTGAAAAAGACTGACATACGATGTAATCAGCTACTGTATATTGCTGCCATACATTTGGCAGCCAGAAAGCAGCATTATTATTCAGCTGGAGTAGTTTTCCTGTCTATGTGATTAGTGTAATATCATCGTTTATTGTAGTTCAGATTTTGTATCCACATATTCTTTAGCTGCTGAATAAACCACTTTCAACACTGGCTAGTTGCTAACTACCTGCCAGTTGGTGCTGCACAGTGGATTTATCAGAACTAGTTTGCTAAAAACAGCTGATACCATATGTCTGAACCGTACAGTAAATGTGCAGTGAAGAGGGAAAAGAGCTGAGGAGTAGTGAGAATTCTCTGCTTTTATGAGTTACACCTTTCACATTACACCCTTTTGATCCATTGTTATTTAAAAAAATGTTATTACAGCAGCTTTTAAAAAGGGAGCACTTTTATCATGATCACTTACAGTTGCTTCATTGGAAAGTACTCAGACCCCTGCACATTTTGACTGTAACTTGAATACGTTAACAGCCAAATGAAGTATCTGTCCTCCAGATGATAACCACTTGAAAGACAAATTTCACACCAGACACTTTCAATAAACCAAAATATATTAAAGGAGGACAGGTTACAGTTGTGAGTTGTGATATCAGTAATAAAACTGCGTCTTTCAGATGCACAGTGTTGCCATTTCACATCTTGTGATAATACTTTGTCAGGTTGATTCATGGCAGTCCACACACAGACACACACAGTCTGACTATATTTGTGAGCACATGATGCATTCCCTAGCCTGACCTTAACCATCACAACCAAATGCCAAACCCAAACACTTACTGTAAAACAAATTCTACCCTGATCCCTAAAACCAAGTTTAACTCTCAAACAGCTCTTTGAAGTTGTGAGAACCAGCTAAAATGTCCTCACAATGTCAAAGGTCTTCACAACCATGGCATCAAAAAATAATTGGTCCACACAATACACAAACACATAAACACCATTTATGAGCTCATGTGCATGACAAAAGCAATGTTCCCTCACACAGCTGTGCCGCTGCTTTTTAAAATAGTCAGCGGAACCAATTCACACCTTGTTATGCCTTCACAAAACCTTAAACTGCAGGAATTCAAAGTCTTTTTGTGTACTACTACTACTACTGCTGCTGCTGTGAGAGGAGATGATATGGAAGACTAATATATTTCTCCTTCCAGCCTTCTGTGAGGAGGGATGCCGGAGCGGAGGGACCTGTGTATCCCCCAACACGTGTGTCTGTCCTTCAGGATTTACAGGACGCCACTGCGAGACAGGTAAGAAAAACTTAATGACCCCACGTGAACTCTCACCTGTGTGACCTGCTTGTTCAGCTGTCCCTCTCACTTAAAGCTCAGCTTGAACATCATTTTGGTTTTATTAAGTTTTCAGAATGACATCAAAGTAATGGTCATTAGGTTAACCTGAGGACCGAGAAGTCACATTTAGTTTCTCTCTCTCTGTTTCTTCTTCTCTCTCACACACACTGTCACATTCCATTTCTAAAACCCTGCGTTTATATTGGGCGCTACAGGGATGGAGGGTCTTGGGAGGACCTTGGCAATGGACCGCTAATTTTTCTCTACAATCCTTCTTCCCCCCACCACCTCTGTTCTCTCATTTTCATCCCTATTTTCCTTTTTCTCATTCCTTTCTTCCTGTGTCTCTTCTTCCTTCTTTCTGTTCTTTAGTCTTTCTTTTTGTCTTCCTCTCTTGCTCCCTTGCCCTCTTCTTTTTGCTTCTCCTCCTCTTTTCCTGTTTCCACTTCTCTGGCGTCCTCTTCTTCTCTGCTTTTCTTTCCTTTCCCCTCATTTCATGTTACCTTGTCTTGCCCTCTTCCTCATTCCTCCCTTCTTTTCTCAATTCTCTTTTCCTCACACAGTTTCTCTCCTTACTCTCCCCCTTTTCTTCTCTTCCTTACCTCTCATTTCTTGCTCTCTTCTCCTATCTCTTTTCTTCTTTCCTCCGTCCTTTATCGGTCCTCTCATTTCCTCTTCCCATTCTCTTCCCTCACTGCTTCCTCTCCCTTTTACCCTTTCTCTACCTTTCTCAGTCATCTCTCTTCCTCGCTCATTTCCTCTCTTCTCTTTTGTTATTAAACCTTCTGTCTCTGCAGTCTCATTTTACAGAAGTGATCAACCAGCGCTCACCACATTCACAGGTCAGCTATTCACAGCATGTTGCCATGGTTTCTCTTTAGATACCCAGTTCTCACATACATGGACACATTATTAGTGACATAAATTGCTCTACTTGTAACTGCAACCTGCTGGCCACCCTAACAGACTGTTACCATGTTAAGCTGAGATTGTGCACGTATGTTTGCTGTAGTCACTTGGGAAAAAAATCTCTTGTCCTCATCACAAGTCTCTGTTGTCTGGTGATAACACTATGTGCAAAGAACCAGCCGCCAGGAAGTAAATCATTTCAAGAGTATAAATTACACTTATGTCTATTTGTTTTGTGATGAATTCTTTATTGACTTTCTCAAATAGAACTGGATTAGACATTGTATATAGCAAAATAAACAGTGTTCATACAGTATACTATAAGAAAAAAAATTAATGAAAATGTTTAAAATGTTATTTCACTACCATCACACTCGACACTGCTGGTATTTCGTGTATCTGCGAGAAGGTGCCTTTTGAAGTTTTTTTATATATACATACATTTGAGGTTCTCATGCGTTTGTGTCCAGATTCAGAATTCTGCTGAAATTCTTATAAGTTTTGAAGTTCAGACAAGCTGTGCTCCCTCTGATCTCTGTGAGAAATGTGTGTGTGTGTGTGCCTGGTATTACACAGACTCACATCGGAACCTGTTTACACACTCACATTGTGGAGATTTAGCCTTCTTCATGGGGACCAGATGCAGGTCCCTGCCATGTACAGTAAATCATTGAATGACAACTTGGTTTAAGGTTAGGAAAAGTGTTAGGGCCAGGTAAGTAGTGGTTATGGTTAAAGTTAAGGTACGTCTCTATAAGAAATAAAATGAGAAACAAGTCCCCACACAAAATGAAAACAAATATGTATGTGTATGTTTGTTTTCATCCGTGTCTATATGTAGGAGAAGTACACCAAGTTCACTGACCATGCTCAAATGAGTTATGTTGCCAGTTAATTACTTGGAAACTGTGGATTTCAGGAAACCCTAAAACTTGCTAATGTCACTCTGCAAATGAATATTGCACTTATTTTCTTTCATGTATTTTTAGGTGTGCAAGTTCTGAAGGAGTATAGCACACCTCTTGCAAACCTGTGACTTCTTATTATTATTCTGTTTTATTTTTCTTCCGCCAATATTTCACCGTGCTACTCCTCCCACAGTTTTGAGTATGTGCACCAAATTCAAGTACAGTTTCAGTTTCAGTACAGTATGTTTTCCCATAGGAAATAGTGTAGTATGACTTTTGGTGAAGATCTGATGTACAATTTTAGCAGAAATTGCAAAAAACGAGTGATTTTTTTTTTCATAGGAAAGAAGGTGGTTTTGGATATCTTAAACTATTAAAGATAATAACATCAAACTTTGTACATGGCTTTCTGGTGACAACACACTCACTAGAAAAACATTACCTTTATTGCGCCACCTGGTGGTCAGTTATAGGTGTTTATGTGATCTTTTTATATTTTCATTAGTAACTCATGAGCTGTGAGGCCTAGAAAAAAAGTTTTTTCTCTGGAATCCTTGGAACAGTCTTAAAATTTTTGCCAGTGGTGCTGCCAACTAGATTTTCCACCATTTTGGGTTTTTGTTAAAACATTTTTTCACTCTATTTTTCATACTTCATCCATTTTTCACCCAGGAAACAATGGTACCATTCATTCTGTAATATTCCTTACCATTCCCCTGCTACTGGCCACTGAAAATGAGTGGGTGGGGTCAAAAGGTGTCAAATGCTATAGCTCTCCACTAAAATGTCCAAATGCAACCAAAATTGGATCCTAGGTCCAGGACCAGAATCTGAGCACGCCTGTAAAACTGTGTTTACTTTCGCCCCTCAGGGCGCTATATGTGCGGTTTCTCTGTGATACATTATAACTCTGCAGGGAAGACATGAATTTCAACCAAATTCATTATATTTCAGATAATCCCATGTTTGTGTTTCCACATAGAATTTCATGCTCAATCGATACTGGGGGGCACTACATTTAGACAAAATATATCAAAATCCCACTTCCTGTTGCCATTAAAGGTTTGATAAGATATAACCCATCAGTGGATCACTATATTTCAACCAAACCTGGGGAACTTCTGCACCGAAGGAGTGTGTTGAATTTCATGCAATGGCAATAGGAGGCCCTGCTACAGTGAACGTCAATGCCTACTGAAATTTAAAGCTACCTATTTTGCCTGTGTTTCATATTGGAAGGTCATTCAAAGGCACAATGACACTATACACTTTGTCCTACTTTGGTGTCTACTAGCTTTTTGATTTGATAATTAGTTTTTGAATGACAGTCGATTACATTAGATGTTATGATATTGACTGTTTTGAGCTCATGCTGTCCCCCTTTCATTATCAGTCACATTGCTATGGTGCCACTTTCATCAGTCATTCCATCTCTCAATTATACAAGAGTCCTGGACCTGCAAGTGTTCAAAAAATCATTTTGATATTGTTTATTGATGCAGTTTAGTTTTAAGTCACTTGTTCAGCCCCTCTGGAGATTTTTTTCTTTGATGTTACTTAATGTTGTTCTGGCAGGGTAATGTTTCTGTCACACATGTACTATACTAGAATGTTCTGCAGGCCCTTCTGGTTCATATGGTCTAAGAATCACGTGTCTATGGTTTTACTTATGGAGGAAAAAAACATGCTCCATTTTGTCTTTCTGTGTCTGTCACACACACACACACACTTTCACTCTCTCTTTGTTATTTTCTCTGTCACTTGCTCTGCTCTAGGCTCTGTGTCTGTCACACACACACACATTTTCACTCTCTCTTATTTCCTGATTTAGCCAAATCTCACATCATTCTCTACATGATATCTCAACATGCTGTCATTGGGTCTTAGTACATTATGTGTGGACAAACCTTGTATATCGCTGTGTTCTCCAAGTCTGACCGACAGCTCAGCGACAGTAGTGTATGGCCGGGTAGCGAGATGGAAGTTGGTGGCGGTGCTCAGAGCTTGCACATCTAAAATTTCATCAGAAGTTTTACATTTTCTAGTTAAATTTCTTGTTGAGAAAATAACCATAAAAAATATGAAATATACTCTCAGGTCTAAGCATTTAAACCAGTGAGATGTTATCAGCCAGAATTGGTGTGCAGCACATTTTATGAAAGCTGGCAACCAACCAGGAGCTAATTAACCTCCCAACAACATCAAATATTTGTCAGTTAATAAACTTGACAAGCTAAGTCCTCTGTGCTGTTCTCCGAACATGACATTTTGTATCCAAGCCTAATGCTAAGCCTGTGCAACTCAGCACACACTTTACATTTGTGTTTTTAGAATTAACAAAATGCAAGATGAGTTTGAAAAATGATTACACTGCATTTGCAACCTAATACTGTTGCATCTCTTTTAACCACTTTAGAGAGGGGTGACAAGAGGAAAGGATTTTGCAAAGAAAATAAAGTGTTGAAGTGAGGAGCAAATGAGGTGCGGAAAGCAGCCACATTTTCCGTCCCTTTATAGGCAGCAAAATATGGACAAACATATCACATCGCTAATGAGGCCTCTCCCTGTGGCCCCCTGGCTGCTGCCTGAGGCTGCTACAGATGCGACACAGTGCAAAATCACTCTGTCTTGCTGTGTCAAAATCTGTCTCTCTCTCTCTCTGGCTGTCAAACTGTTTTCTTTATCCAGTTTGCAGAAACTCCAGAAGAGCCAGGTTAGATTTTTATCCACTGTAAGCCATAACGTGTGCTAGCGCTTGATTTGACTTAGAAAATTTCTACTAAATATTGAAAGCAGTGTTAATGACATATTATATAAAATGCAGATTTTTGAGTGCTTCTGAAAGGAGTGGAGGTGTAAACAAACTGTGAGCACTGAAAGCAGGTGAAGTGTAACAGGAGTCAGAAGGGTCAATTGAAATGTCACAGTTCATCCTGTTGTCCAAGCGTTTGACTCTATTGATCAGCAACATTAAATTGTCTGACGTATGCCTAATAAATAATGTGTAAATATTACTGTTTATAACAATTTAGTCTTTTCTAAATTTTTCAAACAGTTTTGTGAATACACATATAAGCCTGTAAGATGTAGAATTATTTATCAGAACAAATTTAAAACCTTTACCTTGAACATGTGACATCCACTACTGTCCTATGCTACTCTGTCAAATACTACTACAACAAAATACAAATACATGAAGCCTGTACTTTGTTATAAAAGTGTTATAGAGGTAAATTTCTTCCATGTCCTTACAGTGCTGTTGGGGTTGGTGAAGAGAAGACTTGCCATAAGCGACTTGTACAAGCTGTACAGAAGCTTCTTGTTTTAACTCTGTGGATGACATGTTCCATGTGACTGTCTCAGTCTTTCACCCTCAGCCTGTCTCTACATCTGCCAGCCTCTCTTCGGTCTGTATGTATGTCTCTCTGGCCTGTCTCCACCTCCATTTCCCCCTCTGCTGCCCTTCCCTCCTGGGTATTCAAACACATCACTGCCCCACTGACTTTGCCCCTTTGTGCTGTATACTGTAGCTCAATAGGAGGTTAATCTTTTCCCTGATCTTTTCATCTTCTCCCGCATTGAGCCATTCCTCTGAGTTGCCTCTCTTTTACCAGTGGGTTCATATAGATGCTGCAGATTCACTGTTGGATCCTTGTGATTTATTTTCTGAAAGGCTTTACTCCAAAGGCTCAGTAACTGAACAGCTCACCTAATGATGAACTCCCACTTCATACTTTGCAGAGTACTTCTTTGTCAAAACAGCCAATGAAAAGTGTATGTTGTGCTGTAGAATGTGTAGTTGGGTTTGAGTTGACCCGTTATGAAAAAATATCTGAGGCTCTTCACTGCTGAGTTCAAAGTCTAAAACTAACAAACAAGATACTAAAAGTACATCTACGTATAATGTCAGATTAACCGCTTAACATCACTAAAGGATACATTCCAATTTTTTGACATCTACTCATGTGTATGCATGTTAAAGCCGAGAAAGCTCAAACACGCCTCTACTTCCTCTGCAAACTGAGGAGAGCCAGTGCCCCACCCGCCATCATGTGCTCCTTCTATCGGGGCACCATTAAGAGCATCATCACTGGCTGTATGGCTGTATCACTGTGTGGTACGGAGGCTGTACTGTCTCCCTCAGAAGGACCCTGCAACGCATAGTGAATACAGCCAGCAAGATCATCGGCCCCCCCTCTGCCTTCCCTCACGGACATTTTTAACACCCGCCTCATCCGCAGAGCCATCAGCATTGCTGACGACACCTCCCACCCCTCGCATTCCCACTTCAGACTCCTGCCTTCAGGGAGAAGGTATCGGAGTCTTCAGGCCCACTCCACCAGTCTTACAAACAGCTTCATCCACCAGGCTGTGAGGATGCTGAACGCTGTCCATTACCATTACCATGTATCCTAATTACTTTAATCCAGTTTGTTATTCTTTTTTTATTCTGTTTTTTATTCTACTTTTAATCTATTTAAGTTCCTAAATGGCATGGCACTCTATACTTTTAAAAGCATAACTATAGGCTATACCCTATAAAATAGCAATATCTTCATAAAAACAACGTAAGAGCACTACAAAAAAATTACAATGTAATAAAATCACTACTCAAAGGCCATTTTTAAAAAGCTGTTGTTTTTGTTGTTTGTTTTTGTTTTTAATGTCCAAAGTGTGTACAGATCTAAAGTGTATTGAAAGAGGGTTCCAGAAATTAGGAGGCGCAATTTCAAAAGCACAGTCACCTCTTGTTTTAAGTCTGAATCAAGGAACAGCCAACAAACCCCTCTGCTGATCTTAAGTATCTACTAGTTATGTAGAGCTGTAGTAAATCTCTGACATAGGCAGGTGCCTGACCATGCAAGGCTCTGAAAATAACTACCAGGGTCTTGAAGTGAATTCTGAATTTGATGGGGAGCCAATGTAGAGAGATCAACAACAATGAGAGACTTCAGCAAGCATAGTCGGTATCAAGTGAGAAACTACCAACTTTAATCTTTTTTGAATAATATTCCCTCCTGATGTTTATTTATTTGTTTGTTGAGCTGCAGTGTACTGAAGTGAGTTAGAATGGAATCCACCTTTCATACTGCTGAAGCCTCAAAAACGCAGCTTACCTTTAAAAGCATTTTTTCACTGACATTCCTCTCTCATTCTTTAGCACAACTTTGATCCCATAACTGTTGTTTTAGGCTTTTGTGTTTTAATATCATATATTTAGATCAGTGTAAGAGGAACACATCAGCAGGATGCCTTACATTATATCCTCAATAAGGTGGATGCATCTGACAGTGTGTCCTGTTTATTTTAAAATAACTTTGTGACTGTATTTCGTATTCTTGATAATGGTTCCGTGTTAGCCAGACTTCACTGAGCAATAACATATGGCCCTTGGTGAGTTTGAGGTCAAAAGATGTTGGTGGCTACTGTAAGATAAAACATTTCACACTGAAATAATCATTTAAACGCTGGTGAAACAACAGTTGCAAACTAGATGTCAAAAATCACACACGCATATTGAACCTTTGCTGTTCTTAAATACTGCATCATGTCAATAATTACTGTAGAAAACATTTTGGCATCATGCAATGTGCAGTTACAAGGCAAACTGAGCTGCTTTTTTACTTCAGCAGGTTTTATGCACATTTACTGGTCATAGAGCAACTTACAAACCCTGGTTATCGTTTCTGTTTGAGGACACATTACTGTAAATGCCCTGTGTGGAATTTTCTGTGATGTTATTTTAGTAGGTTAGTCGGTTGGAGATAAGTGTAATTATGTAAAGCTCAGTAGTCCAGAGGATTTTCTGCAGAGCTTGGGGATTATTATCACTATGTACAGATTAATTTCCCATTTCCTCGCTTAGCTAAAACTCACAGCTTCTCATATTCCAGACAGTAAAAGTTTTCACATATCCTAGTTGGGTGATGCCCTGCAGAAAGTGTGAAGTGCATTGCAGTTGAAGAAAACAGAGGGAAATGTCTGGCTGCTTTCCTTCCTGGCTGTAACCAAGATTGATGGGGTGTGTGTGTACCGTAGCATTTCGTACCTCAGGAAGGTCCACTTCACTGCCACAGCAAAAGAGAATGGATGGTTGTTCACACATACAAACACACACTTGTAAATGAGTCAGCAAATAGCTTTATAATACTACCGAACAGTAGGAATTATTGACTGTGTGAATGAAATGCATTTTTATTACATCTACACGAAAGGTCTTGCTAAGCAGGTGATGAATGGTGTTTTAAATAACATGTACTTTCTACAAAAAGAGATTCAGGGTTCTGTTGTCGAATTAGATATTTCTGCGCTCTCCACTGTAGCTATGAATTTTCACAGGTCTCAGACAGTTCAATTTGTCAGTTTTAACAGCCATTCAAGAAATCATCTAAAAGAGGTAGGAAAAAGATCATATAAATGATAGAAAATGAAGAAAATTTGAAATTAATGCAAAGACATTTGAAAGCTGTAAACGTGTTATGCATTACAGAACGTCACAGTACAGCCCTACAAAGCCACAATTTAGAGATGACATATTTTGAGCAAAACTAGTTTAAGACTAGAAAGAGTTGATGAAAGGCAAAACTTTACATAATAGAGGAGTATGAATGTTTTCTGTTTAAGGGAACAGTCAACATTAGTGAAGGAATGCCAAATTAGAGGCAACACCAATAGAGCTTTTTTTTATTTCCATGTTGCTATGAATGAAATATTACCAGTCAGTGGTGTCCACTTTATAGCTCACAAGTAGACTTTACATCACCAAATTTCCAGTACAGCCTTTTACAAGGGATGTATAAACTAATTTTTCTGTGTTAAATCAAAAGAAATTTTTCACCCAATGAAGTAATATGATCAGCTGTACTGGGGCTACATGACTGGCAGTGTTAGTCACTGTTTGGCCCAAAAAATACGCTTGCTGTCATGTCTGTGTTTCAGTTTCTAGTAGTCGTACGCCCAGTTAAACTGGACCCAACTGCACCATTTTGGTCACGTGTTGTATTGAACACAGTTGATGGTGTTCATGGGTGGGAGCCTGGTACGTTTTCATGTCCTTGTCACTGGTAAGTGGGGACTTGCACAGGGAGGAGATGGAACCAGAGGATAGCATGCCATTAACCAATCCCATCACCCTAGTGATGCAAAAATAAACAATACAACATAAATTCAATGCAGTTCGTATACTGACTTAAAAGTTGAGAAGCCAACAAATTCAATTTAAGAAGTTTTATTCTTTGGAAAGTGTCTTTCTCTGGTGTAAGGTTTATGTGCAATTAAATAGGGTGCAAAGTTACATTACATTTTACAATGTAACAAATTGGATATATTAAAGGGAATCCTGTTAAACAAGATCAGAGTAATATTTAAAACTTAATGATGCACAGAATCCCTGCTGAAGGAACCTAATTGCTACTGGATTAAATCAATAAAACTTTAGCATGCAATATAACCAGCCTAAGCACATGGACGTAAGCCCTCTCGTGCACTGCTCTTTTGTTGAAAGGTTAGCTGCTCTCAACCACCAGTCACCTCTAATCTTGTTATGTTTCAGCGGGATGTCAGAGAGGGAATCTGTTGGTGTAGCTCTGACCAGATCTCTGACCTGAGATGCTTACAGAGGCCAGACCTTCAGGCAGTTGTCATGTCTTATTACGTCCGGTGCACCAGGCTAGCTGCGCATCTATAACACCACACACTGTTAAACGGTTCACCCTGAGTCTCCCTTTTATCTCTACTCAAATAAATATGTATGTGTTCTTAAGACCGGGCCAAAGGTATCAGTTGTGATTTTCATGCATAGCACAACATCAGAGAGAAGTTAGATTTTTTTTATAGATGGGGAAACTAGAAGCTATATCTAGTTATATATAGTTTGATATTAAAGCTTGTTTTGGGCAAGTAGAGGGACAGTGAAACAGTAACCCAAGCTGAAATTGGGCAGATAGGTTTCAGAGTTTCAAGATACAAAAGACAATTAACTTTCTCAAAGGGAAAACACTGATTAAAGGCATATTCCAACATTTCGGAAGGCGTGTGATTACAACATCAACATCACCTTCATATATTTAAATTTATCTGCTTCAAGCATCTTGGGCACATCAGATATTGTCAAGGTGAAGAGAATGCAAACAAGAACAGAGACAGAATGGTCTCACAGTCTGCTCTGATGTTGAAAGATGCATTTATCTCTCCAAGCTGCTTGAGTAGTAGTTCTTCTTCTCAAATGTAACTACAGGTACTGGGTCAGGCCCTGTGAGAATAACAACCTAGTCCTGATTGCACGTTGTTGCCTTATAGAAAGCAAGTTAGTTCACTATACATAGAGCATATTAGGAACTAAAGATGAAATTGATATTGAATTTTTCATTTAAATCCAGATTAAGATGTTTTTTCTCAAATGATGGAATTACATGGTGTCTGTTCTTTACTGTGATTATACAGTGGCAGTGAATCAGAAATCAGACTTGTTATGAAATTAGCAGCTTTTGAAACTATGAAATTGCTGGACTTACATCTTTCTTGGTAAGCAAGATGTGACTTCACTTGTATCATTGATTGTACAACTTTCATCATAGGTGTACAGATTTTTACCACTTGCAGTCAAGTTTGTGGGTGGAACTTCATCAGAGGTGGATTTCACCAGCATCCACTCCCATTTCATGTAGTCTTTTCCAGGCGTGTTTTCACCAGAAGGAGGGCATAAAATGACTGAAAACAACAAAATATTGATTTTCATGTTGAATTTGGTGCATTCAACAAACTACATAGATACTGTTTATATTAACAAAACTCTGCAATCCTTGCTTGCTTGTAAAAATCCTTAGAATCAATTACATGTGTGGTGTGAAAAATGCCTACTATGCAAGTTCCAAACTATTTCTTGTTGATTTGCTTAAAATATATGATTTTTTCCCTTGAGCAAAACACAGACATGACAGTTAATGGGAAGTCCCTCTCTACCATTCCCTGTTTGCCACTGTTTGCATTTAAGTGAATGAAGATGTTACTTAAGGTCAGACTTGAACCATCAGGGTGTGTGCAGGTCAGGTCTACCAGCCAGAGAGCTGCGCATGAGAAGCAGACCTCACCATACATAATGGATGAGAGGGGTTTATTCTCCCGAGAAGGACAAAAGGGCCTAATGCCTCCGGGCTGTGCATGTTTATGCACGCTCACGCCAGAGACAAACAGCAGAGTGAGTGAGACCAAAAATAGAGAAGTGCACAAAGGAGAGGATTCTGCTGCCAAATGTTGTGAATTCTAAAAGACCTTGAATCCCTGCTGTGGCAGAAAGGTAGCAGAGATGCTGGCTGTTTAATGTGGACAGCTACTAACTGAGCTCTGCTGCTGCAGTTTGCTCTGATTGGATCAACCTCCACTCTCACAACTGCCACAGATCAAAGAACAGGGAAAAAATTTAAATAAGCTGAGGTTTTAGGTTCATGTTCGTTGCCAAGAAAATGATTTAGACTGATGTTGATGCTCCTCTGTGTGTATGTGTGTATATGTGTCCTCAGATATCGATGAGTGTGCAGAGGGCCTGATTGAGTGCCACAACCACTCCCGCTGTGTCAACCTGCCCGGCTGGTACCACTGTGAATGCAGAAGTGGTTTCCATGACAATGGCTCCTACTTGCTCGATGGGAGCTCCTGCATTGGTGAGCATACACTGAATTGAAAACATTCTCATCACTGCTTGAAATACCAGCTCCTCATTCTCTGCATGCCCGCCACCAAGCTACTGTCGACATTTTTCTCCCTCTCTCATTCTGCGGCCAATTACTCAGAAATACTGTTGTGCCTAACTTTCTCTTCAAGTCTGTTTTATCTCTGGTCCCCTCCAAGATCTCTTGTCATTCTTTATTTTGTTTATCCTCTAATAATCTAGCATGTAGACAATGAACACAGCATTTACAAGGAAGCTAATCAGAGGTCTTCTCACCTTCACAGCTCAGGATCTAATCCGCGCTGTGTGAAACCCACACACAACACCTAATGAGGTATATTCGTGATTAGTGCACATCAAGGCAAGAAAAAAAAGAGAAACTCCAAGTTCATGTACTACTTGTGACAAAACACAGTGGTGGTGCATACAACTGGGGGAGTACAATGAAAGACTTTCAAGCTGTAAAAATCAATTATTAACTTAGATGCCTAACACGCATTCACACTGCTAGTAACTAGGGATTTTACAAGCACATCAACATTAGACAATCAGACAAATCTTTTGCAAACATGTCTGCATGTTTCCCCAAGAGAATGTAGGAATTTAAGGTGCTCAAACTGTGTTTCAAATGGGTAATTATGAAAAATCACTGCGCATAAGTTTCATGCACTATGAGTCCACTGAGGTAACAGGGAATAGCCCTTCTTACTGGACAAAGAAAGAGTTATTCATCTAAATTTTCATTTTATGAAAGGAAAACTCATTAGTGTGCATAATTGTTGTTTCTCATGTGCCATTCCTTTCAGAGTAAGTGATTTAGAAGCAAGCATAAGTTTGATTTTAAGTGCACACATTGTTACTAACAATACAGTGAGTAATAGGAGCACTGAGCTGTGTGTGGGTAAACAAGTAGCAAAGTTTAAATCTAATTTTATGCTCGACCTTAAGACAAATTACGTGACTGTTGCTTTAAGCAGCAGTTCAATAAGACAACAACACAACAGCTTATTTGTCAGTTACCAGTTAGAATTATCTGTTATGAAAGCACCAGGAAGTTAAATGTAGGTTTTTGTGGAATACTTGTGTGCACTCTGGGGGGGTTGTCCTCTTACGCTGCAGAGTTGGGTGAAAATAAACAAAGAATGATTTGTGTTACACTGTGCTGGACTGTTCAGAATGATGCAATATGGAGCTGGAAGGTAATGAATGAATGGGCCAGAGTCTTGAAGTATAGCGTCTGATAGAGACAGTCCTGGCTCTCAACTTGTGTTTTTATGTTTTGGTTTGGTTTGTTATTGTTGTTGTTTCTCTTTTCATTTTCTAGATTTCTGTAGGAAACTTAAACCTTTTTGACTGAACACATCATTCTTATAAAAGTTTGAGAAATTATGTTGTGGATACACTTACTGGCTTAAGGATAGTGGGGAAAAAGTGTAGAATATCTAAAGATCAATCAATAAATCCAAGGCATTACTTCTATTTTTGCTTGTACACTGTTGTAATGGATGTGGCAAATAGAGTGAAACCATTTAACTAAACCTTCAAATCAACATGCAGTATCAGCAGTCTGATTTGATTCATTTACTTCAAGGGGAGAGATATTGGTCATTTCAATCATTTACCTCAGAGTAACTGTTTTAAAAAAAATAAACATCTTCCACATGTGACTTAGCAAAGATTAGTTCATGATATTGTAGCTCCTTTCCAGAAAAGTACATTTAAGAGTTAATCTTTCAGGTGGATGAGGTGTTGGTTGGCATATCTATGAATTGTTACTTTATCTAAGAAGATGCATTACTAATAATACAAATAACAGAGCAGATTCACAGGTTAAAAACAAACTACTACTACATATGATAACATTTCTTCTCCCTTGTTTTGATAATCAACTGACCAACCAGATGTTACATCCAGATGTAGGGTATTGTAATAAGCTATTGTGGTTTGGTTTTGCTGTCAGTCCCACAGAGTCACTGCCCCTTTTACAAGTCAATTTTGTGCTGATCTTGATAATCATAAAGGGAAAAATCTATCAATAATAAAAGGGAAAGACAGACGTCAGTTATCACATCAACAAGAGCTGAAGATAAACCAGATATAAAATTATTAAATATCAGCACCAGGAACTTTAACATACAGTATGTTTGAAGAAAGGCAGTTTGAAAGGAATTGAATACAGCACAAACAAAAATGGAACATATAGAACATCACAGATAAAAAGTAGTTTAAGTGGATATTTCCTTTAATGGTAATATGTAAAGATTTCTGCTGGGTATCAGACGCATATCCCTGATAGGCTTAGTACTTATAGGTTGCCCCTGTGTGAATCAGGGCACCAGGATTCACAGCAGTTAGTGGATTCCAGTATCAAAGTATCAAAACCTTTCTATAAAATCATTCCTGCAGCATAATCCACCTCTCTGCTGTGGCTCATATGTTCAGTACATTCCTCATACTCGTATTTTCTTCACAGCAGAGCCAAATACATTACATCTGTGTTGCGTTAATGCCTCTAAGCTCCCCCAGAAGTAGCATATTTAGCAACTTTTTGAAGAAGCATTTACAATACTAAATATACACATCAACAGCAGAGATGAGGGACATACTGCAGAAGTATTTTGAGAAGTGTCTGCAGAGAATTTGATACAGTTTGTAGATTCACCATTTGTAGCAGTGAAGCCAAGTTCATCAAGCAGGTGGATGGAAGCATACTTCACATGGCAAACAGTCACTTGGGTTGTCTTAAAACCAAACTGTATGCCATCAGAATTATTTAAAAGTTAGATAGACATTATCACTTGAGAAATAAAAAAAAACAGACTTACACAAGTCACAGGTCTAATTAGACATTAACCCATTTGTGCTCTGTGATGAGAGGTTTTCAATAAACATTCATGTCTGAAAATAGGAGTTATACAATGTGATTGAAGAAAACACTTATTTGCATGTCATTAAGAAATGCATTTAATGACAGCACCTTTCTAGACTTAACACCACAGGTATGTAATATAATGTGTATACTGTGTGTCTCCTTAACAAGACACGTGCATGTAGCTGTGACAGCATATCAACCACCTTTTCACCCCTAACTCTGCAGTGTCAGACTGAAACCTAGCAGGGGAAATAAGTGTGAATGACAGTTTAACAGGATTTTTTCCCCCTCCCCAGTATCCCTCCAACAGCCTCTCATGTCACCCAAACAGAAAGTAGCATTTTGTAATTAAGAGATCCGGCTTAACGCAGAGAGAAGCAGTACCGGTCGGTTATCCCCATCAACAGGTGCATGTCGGCCATGAGTATGTGATGACCATGCAAAAAATAGAGCACTAGGGCAAGAATTAGTGAGACTGTATATGTAAATCAGTAACTGTGTATATAATTACATCTGGCAAAGGGGTTAGTAGGTTTGTTTTGGCTCTTCTCTTAGAGAGGTTTTTTAAAAAAATGCACAAATTTCAATTAAAGTTTCAGAAGCAAATCAACAGCCCAAACGCAGCACTTTTATATACTGTTTTCTGTTTGTTTCCTCCCAGATAAGCAACTGGCATGTGGTAAAAATTCCTCTAAGCCTTAGAAACTCCGTTTTTTTTTTTTAGTCTTACTGTCACTACAGTAAACAGAACAAGCGACAGCAGAGCTGAGTTCTTCTCCAGAAGCATTAAAACCTAATTCGGAATCATACTGGCATTTGTAACAGCTTAACACAAATAACTAAGTACAGTAGCTTATAACATAGCCTTACTCAACAGTATGTTGTGTGGCTCACTTTATATGTCTAGATAATTGATGATAAAATGAAAATAATAAAGGATCAAATAGCATTGTTAATTCAATAATTCTGTATTTAGCAAGCTTTAACAAACATTTCCCATTTGTCATAAGCCCTTAACCATCGTGGGTCTAATTCATGTTTGGAATAACAATGTGGAGGTTTTTACACAGCAGAAAACTTAAGATAAAATGTTTAAAAAAGTACATTACAACAGAAAGCTGGTGTTTATTATGTTTTGTATTGTGCATTGCTCTGTTACTGTTTGTATATGTTACAGTGAACTGTGATTTGTTGTACAATGCACTGTTAACTTTGACAAGGGCAGAGTTAATGTTCTTGCTGGCATTGTTGGTTTGTTTGTTGGATGGTTCGCAGCATAACTCAAAAAGTAATGACTGGATTTTGATGGAAATGTTTTGGAGAGGTAGGGTATGGCCCATGGAACAATTGATTAGATTTTGGTGCTGATCCAGGTCTTCATCTGGATCCAGGAATTGTTTTAAAGAATGTTTCACCATTGTGAGATTGTTGATATCGCTAGTTTTCAGTCACATGACTGGGACTTTACCCTGGAGGACAAAATCCCTTCTGACATGGTGGCTAACACTGGACACATAATGGAATTGAAGCACATGGCTGTTAATTTTCTAGTTATGTTGTATTCAACGGCTCATTAGTTGGAACAAAGGGATCCACTTTGTACTTAAGAGTCGTTCTTTTTATTTATTTTTTCCCAAATTTGACTGCTTGTGTTCTAAATCTACTCAGCTAAAAGACAGAGAGCACATGGGCGGTTGAACTAGCTAGCATGTCATTGAAGAGAGGTGAGTGGCGCTAGCAAAACAAAATAATGAATCACAGAAATAAAACTTTGTTTGTTTCATGGCAGTTACATTGTAAAGCACAAAAACACATGGCCACACCTCTGCACAGCCCTGCACGAAGGACTGCATATGAACGTAGCCAAAGAACTGGCCTCCTGTCCGCCTTGCTGTGGTCTCTGAACTGCACCTTGTGTGTGTAGCTGAGCCCCACACTCGGTCAAACACACACACCTCATATTATGACAATCAGTCTATATGGGGAAAATGAGCTACCTTGGTGAAGGTTTGCGCTCACTGAGTGCTGTCTAGTTGTAACACATTAACATACTTTGTTACAATACGTACACATTTAAGAGTTTCAGTAGAGTGTCACTGTTTCCATTATGATATGTTGAGTTGGCTGTGCTACTGTGCAACACAATATATTTCATTACATGGTATTATGCTGCATTGTGTTGCACTGCATGTTGTTGTGAAGAGCAGAGCAGCACTCTTTTTTCTTTATTGCTTTGACTAAGCTGCACAGGCGGCATCTCTTAAACATGTATATTAAGCCTATTGCTTTAGGGAGGGACAGGTGACTTCAATAAACAGATTCTGCATAGCGATGAGGATAATGCACCGTAAAATACCCATGGTCTCCATACACAGCGGTGTGTGTGCATCATTTTCTCCCTCTCTGTCATGTATATGACCTTTCCATATGAGCTGCCTGGAGACATACTATAGAAATATTATTTAACAAGTCCTCCAAACTAAATGAGCATATACACTCAGTGACAGTTTATTAGGTGTGCCTAGCTAGATCCAATTATATCTAATCCAAAAGTCCTGCTATAAATCCTACTTTCATAACAGTTGTGTTTTTGTTCAAACAGTTTTAGAGAGGTGTTGATTCAGCTGTATGATCATTTTGGAAGATGTAGCCTGTGATGCTGTTGATTTGTATTGTGTTATAATACCATGCTATTTTATGCACCCTATTTATATCAGTGAGCGTAGGCAAATTAACAAAAACACTTCTCCTTATAATGCAAGTTCCCCAGCACCACAAACTACATCCTCAGCACATCAATATATCAGTTTAGATCAACACTAAACATTATATAACCATCATGAAGAGAGGATGTATGGCAGGACTGCTGTATTAGACTGAGTTACTTTTACCTAATAAACTGCTAACTGAGTGTAGGTTACTTGTCCTATCTTCTGATATGACCCATAGGAACATATCTTGAAAAAGTGCCCCATGGTGCCATCATGGTTACAATAATAAACATGCTGTTAAGGTTCTGGAAAATTTAGGCACAAAAACAACTTTGTAAAATTTAGGAAAGGTCTTGGTTTCGATTAAAATAAGTAAATAAGTACTGTGTTAAGTTTAGATTACAAGCATTTCCTAATAAAGACTTGTTTTGTTTTGTTTTTAAGGGAAGGATAGTCTCTAATTTAAATATTCCATTACTGAGCTGGAAGATGCCTTCAAATTACTAACATCTGCCTGAGGGATTTATTGGCTTTGTGTGTATATGTCTATGTGTGTGAATGTGTGTTGTCATGTACATAACACTGTAAGATTAGTGCCCTCATGCGTAACAGCTCATGTAAGTGTGAGAGTAAGTTTCTTATGGTTGGCTGTGCTCAGCTGGGTTTGCTGAAGGGCTATCGTGTTTGGTTGTAAGACCATCTTTCACAGCCTACATTTAGGAGTACGCTTCATCAGCGAGCAGCAAGAGCATTAATCCTTAACCAGTGGAGGTACAGTATGGCTGGTGGGGTTTTCGTTTAGTGTATGCAAATAGTCTGTCACAGGCACATTAAATTCTTGGCTTAGCTGTTTTTCTCTCTGTATGTCTAGAAAACATGGCTAGTGTGGTCACAGCATCGACCAAGCTGTGTACAAACACACACAGTAGGTGTACAGTACCTGCTGGATACCGCTCACCATTCCCCCTTGGAAAAGACAAACACGGTGGTGTTCATGGTGTGAGCAACTTGGGCCACTGTTTCTAACCATTTTTTTGTAAATGTCTGGTAAAAGTCCTGTATTTTTACTGCTTTTACATTGTTTTAACAATTTGATAATAATAACTTGTAAGTACTGATTAGCTAGCAGTCTGATGGGTTTTGGATGAGTTTAGTAACCAAAGTGTCGAGTATGGTTTACTAATCATAGTGCATTAATAACCACCACAGCACTTGCTATTAGAAACTGAGACAGTCATGATTTTAACTAAGTTAAACCATGGTTACTTTGTGAGTATACAAAAAAAAAAAACAAGCAAACAAAAAAACTAACCACTATCTCCTGGTTTCATGCATTTCTGTAAAACATTTTTCAAATGCCTTAGAGTTAAGAGCAGAAATATTTAATAAACAATGTTAGATTGTATTTCTTTAACATCAAGCCTGAATTTTTAGTATGATGTTATTACAAATGTCAGTGGGATTTTGAATGAGGTCTTCTTACTTCTTTAACAGGAGTAAGTATCAGTGCAGAAATGAAGGATAAAAGGTGGCTACCTGACCCAAGCTGGACGGGATCCATCAGTACCTGAGAGTTTGGGTCAGGTTCTGACAGAAATATGTGGCCCAGCCCTTATTGTAACATAGGACAGCAGTAGATCTGATGCTGTGCAGCACATTGACCAATGGTAATGTTTCACTGCCAGCCAGCGTGCTTAGACAGAAAGCAGGGAGCTTTGGAAACCTGTTGACAGTCCCCATCATTTCCATCCCACTGAACTGTGCAGAAAATAAATAAACTTGTTGACCACATTTCTCACCATATGAAAAGCATGGTTTTATTTAAACACACACAAAATAAAAAAAAAGTTTATTATTTACTACAACTCTTTTGTTGTTTTCTGCTTCAGGGCTTTGTCCCTGCAGCAGTAGTGGCATGCTGGCAGTGTTATGTAGGTGTGATCAATGTCTGCAGGCAGCGGGTGCTGGCAGGAGAGGCAGAGCTACGGTCAGAGTGACATTGGTCATTTTCTCTCTGAACAGTTCACATTTAGTGCAGAGAAAGGGAATTAAATCTCATGGCTTGATCAATTTAAAGACCTGCCTTTGGCACCTTTTTTTCCTCTGTGCAAAGCTGACGATGAAAATTCTGACCTCTCTGATTATGTTCTTTTGGTTTGTAGAGAGCAAAGTGAAAAGCTGAGTAAGCAGGTGTCTTTCCTTTGATTCAACTGGGACCACTAAGAGAAAACCTGTGCTATGACTGATGTGGCTAAAGCTATCACAAAAGCTAAATTCTTTGTGTATACAAATCGGATGTAGGATTATTAGGATTATTTTCTTCCATCAATTCTATAATCAAATGTTTGAAATACTTATAGCAAATCAAAAATATGCAAATCATTAAATATGTGTAAGGAATGACAATGCCATTGCAATCTTTTGATTAACAGCCAACTCCTGAAATATACTGCCTATATTGTGCATAAATATGCCCTACTGTACAGCATCATGTGTGTAACACTGTGTAGATAAGGTACATGTAAATTTGTGGAAACTGAATCGTTACAGTGAGGAAACCTCTAAACTCAAACACAGATGCACCTGACTACAAAAACCTGTAATTTCAGTTTCTGCAAAAGTTGAATGCTGTTAATTTGACGGAATGATTAAAGTGGCCAGAGGCCTGAGATATTTATTTGTGCAGAACAAATTATTACAAATGTTACACTTCATACCTGCTGGGCTCCAGAGTAAATAGAAAATTTTATTAAAAGGAAATGTGGAACAAACCTAGTAGATAGTAAAGGTATGCATTTCATTCTGCAAAGCTTTGGAAAAGGTACATCTTGTAGTGCTTGTACTTTGTCCAGCACTGCAGCTCTGAATGAAGAATTCCTTGGGGAAAAAAACGTTGCCAGTGAACATAAGTCACACATTATCTATAATACATGCAAAGTGTATTTGGCAAGCCTGTGAGTAGCGTACTGGATGACACACCTTCTGTACACACACAAGATGCAATTCCCAGGAAATTGTCCACATTTAATTTGTTGTACAAATGAGATGTAGGCATTCTTTGATTATGGCGCACTCTTTGTCTTCCAGACATCGACGAGTGCACTTTGCAGACACACACCTGCTGGAATGACAGTGTCTGTGTGAATCTCCCAGGAGGCTATGACTGTGTGTGCACATCTGGCCCAGGCTGCAGCGGCGACTGCCCACAGGAAAAGGGAATTAGACGCAATGGAGAAGACTGGAAGCCCAGCTTTGACCGCTGTGCTATATGCTCCTGCAAGGTACAGAAGATGAACACACACACACACACACACACACACACACATAAATGCATTACAATGGTGGGTGTTCACATCCTGGTGGAGGATCAAAATTCAGGGTTTTCACTGTAGCTATGATCTAAAACCCTACCTTGCTTCCATGACTTCCTGTAATCAAGCTTGTTAATATATGATTCAATCATCCAAGGACCAAGGGCAAGCACTAATACATGATAGGCAAGATTCATCAAATTCTCTGACAGGCCCTGATTTTTATAGACATTTTATCAAATTACTTCATTTTATTTGTATAAAATACATCCGATATTCCAGAAACCCCATTAGTGGTGAGGAGACAGCTGATTAATCGCTTCCAATATAGTAATTCTTACAGCACCTCAGGCTCAAAAACACACACATAACATGAGTAGTAAGAAAGGAAAAGATCTGAACCAGACTTAGAAATGGGAGAGAGATGGGATGAGTTGGATGAAACAGCAATATAGAGAACAGAAAATGAAAATGAAAGTTGGGGGATGGAGCACAGAGGGTGGTGGTCTGGTAGATATGGAGCACCCAGTAAGGGCCTTTCTCTTCTGATTGCTTGTCTTGCTTTCATTTCAGCAAACTGGTAAAGTTTTCTTACCCTTAAAGGATCAGTCTAGTTTATTATAACTTTGTAGTTTTTTCCATCATTTATTAGTTATCACAACAACGAATAAGGCGACAGCTGAGATCTGAGAACACGGCAACATCGATAATACAATAAAGCGCCACGGGTTGTAAATGAAGAAATGGTTGAGCCAGATCATCTAGTTGGTTATAAAACTGAAAGTGAGTGCATCAGTAATAATCTGTAACAATCCCTCATTGCTCAGGAAAACTCTGGTGGGCACAATTATGTCAAGTACAGCAGGTTTGATGGACCAGGAAGTTTGTCTATAAACTGTCCTTTTTACAACAGACAAAAGAGATGATCATTTTACTCTTCACCTTTGTTTTTTTTACTGCAAATAAGAATAAGACCCACATGACTGTCTGGCCTGCCAGACCTAATTTTAACCCTTTCAGTGTATTAGCAGATCTCAGCGGTTAACTTGGAGAGTGCAATGTTATCATCACTGGAAGCAAACCCAGATTTTTAATGAACCAGAATTATTCTGTAAAGACTTGAAATCCAGTTTCATTGATGCCAATCCTAACCTACATCCTACATGTACAGTGTGAATAGTTATAAACACAAAAATGAAACACAAAATTTCACTTTTTTGACCATTCTTACCTCAAGACCAAAATGTGAATCATACAGGGTTGGCTCGAGGAAAAACACCTCAGTGCCAATTTGTTTGTCATTATCCTGTATTATATCTGACACATTTGTGCCAGCTTATCAACTCATTACTGTGCTCAGGAGTCAGAATGAGATGGTACAACAGGGCTGCAGTCAAGTGAAATTATTGATCAGATTTGTGTTTGGAAGGTGAGGTTTTGTGGGTGGCATTAATAAAAAACAGAGGAAAATGGCTACTTGAAATAAAAAGACAGCTGAGAGCAGTGGAGGAGTTAAATGTAGCATTAAATATTTTCTTTCATGTCAGGTGCCAATTATACAGATATTTGCTGTGCATACATTCACAAGGGTATTTCAGATGCAAGTTGTTGCATCTAAAATAGACCCATCACTCACAAAGAGCAGTGTGGAGAAAAGAGATACAAGTGAGACGCAAGTGACAAGGTCTGCTCACACCGGTGATCAGTGTTCAAGATGCATTCAGGATCTGCCGCCCTGCATTTTGCATTCTGACAGTTGAATTAGGAGTTTAGTCAAACGTAGGAGTGTAAACAGAAAGCGATCTGGTTTCTGGGGACCAAACACTGAAAACCGTTGGCCTGGGGTTTCATTTATAACCACTGTATATGCACAAATTAGGGCTTGAAATGTGTGTTCTGCTTCCCCTGAAAAAGTCAAGATTTATAAACACACGTGACATGAGAATGTGCACATCTGTACGGAAACTTTTGGCAACACAGGTGGTGAAGTAGTGAGCTGAAGTCAGATTTAGTAACTGTTGTACTAACAGCTATTACAGATGTCAGCCTCTCAAAGCATGTTTTGTTCATAACACTGCCTCCGTTCTCCACAGATATTGAAGATGACCAGGTCAAAAAAATTTGACTCTTTCACAGACGTGAAACAATCAATTATTTTGTTGAACATGAGATAAAGATTGAGTGGTTTGCTATAACTGAGATTTGTAAATGAGAGGCTATAATCAGACAGAACTAGTGGCAAATTAAATAAAAGCTGAAACTTAAGAGCAAAGATCTTCCTTATTCAGCTTTCACCACGTTATGCAGGGAAAATTGAAAACATAAAACTGAGTTAAATAAGAGAATTAGATTGCAGAGTTCTACAAAAGTATCCCTCAAGGACCAAAAGGTTCTTAAATTAAATTACTTAAATTACTTTCACAGAAAATGGCTCTAGAGAGAAATAGCTCTTCAAAGGACTGTGCTGAAAACAAGTCATACCTATTGATAAAAATGTCATCAAATTAATCATAAAGTTGTTGTCACACAGACAGCTAATAGTGTGTAGTCAGTAAACACTAAATGCAGTGTTTCTTGGATGTTTAATGAAGATTCACTTTCTTTAAAACTACAACAAATATACAAATGGCAAACAGAAATCAAAATACATCTAGCATACCTTATATATGTAAAATGTGAGGTTTCAAACGTTTAGAAACCGAACATTGTGAGCTAATTGCTATTTTACGGCTATGAAAGCTCTAAATAAACTCACTCAAATGTCTAGATTGAAATTAAATTAAAAATGCAATAGTTAAATTCTGCTTATAATATCTAAAAAGTGATTAAACAAAAATACAGACAAATAATGTCCAAGACAAGAACGTACAGAGGTAAAATAGCAGCAGGAGCAGCAGTCACTCTGTGTTTTCTACCACGCCTCATTAAGTCTGAGAATTCCCTGCTCTAGGACACTGTTGCTCAATGACCAGGGGGGCACTGCAGTACATAAAATTATATATTACATTTAAATGTGCTAAAATGAAGGGCAGAACAACTATGGTGTTGTTTTGATTTGCACAACAGTGCAGCATTGGCATGCAGGCCTGGTGTTATTCCTGGCTTTACAAGCCAGCCTCTGTCTTTGTGTATATCCTGCCAGTGCAGTACGACTGGCAGTAATTTCCCAGTACATCCAGGGCCGTAGCTGTAAAGACCAAGGCCATCGGTACTGGCACCCTGGGACTCGTTTGCTACTGTAGCAGGACAATATGCATCAATAAAACACTGACTCTGTATTGCCCTTTTAATGGTATACGGAATGATTTTATGCCCCCCATAGATTTTCTAACAGCCATTTTATGTAACATTTTTACATCTCCATTACACTGTTGTCCTCAGGCCAGACGTGCTGGCTGTGTTGAATAAAATGCACCATAAAGTTTTCTCTGGGTGGAGACAAAAAGCCAGGCACACGGCTGCTGGAGATTCCTGCAGACCAGACAGATCCCTCTGCATTTGTGTTTGTATTCCAGCTCAGGCATCAAACCTCACTTCATTCACCGATCTAATAACCTGCTTTTAAAAAATGGAGGTGTGACAGTTGCAACAACACATTAAGATGCTATGTAGGCATGCCTACCTTGAATAATCTGCCTAAATGATCTAGCATGCAAATCTGATAAATAGTTCTCAATAAAGGCATCTGAGAGAGGTTTTAAATATGCACCTTGATCATCATCAAGTCTTTGCTGTGTTTTCAACTGCAACTTTCATTATTTAACGTAGAATTTTCCATTCCAGTCAGTAATGATATTTAAGCTTGCCACCCCTCTATCATTAGCTTGGTATCTTGCTATCCTTTGTTGCTAAATGGTACTGATGTGAATTTGTGCCTGTTTGTCAAAGACAATAAGACATTGTTTGGCAACAACAGAGAACTTAGCCTCAAGAAAGATTTCAAGCTACTCAGTATTTGTTCACATTATTGTAGCTTTTATATGCACCTTAATTAATATTTATTTAAAGTACGTCTGGGCCACTGATTTATTTTGTTTTGCTGAGAAGTCCACCTTCCTCACAGGAGCTACAGGGATGTACTGTACTTTACTGCCCACAGTTTGAAGTGGCTTGTAAAGCTGAAGTCTCCATCAGCAGTATTTCTTTGAATTAGGCTACATACATCAGTGCGACACTATCACAACCTGAGTCTGTTTCCCCTTTGACCGCTGTGACCTCTGTTGTGCAGGACGGGCAGACGTACTGCAGGAGGAGACCCTGTGACTGCGGAGACCCAGACGAGGATGTGCTCTGCTGTCCCGGCTGCGACAACAGGCCCAGCAGCCAGTGTCTGGACACACTCTACCGCAGTGGAGCATCCTGGCTTTATGGCTGCCAGCAGTGCCGCTGCGTGGTCCGTATGCAGAAACATACATTCACACAAAGCTACATGTATTTTACCAACAGAAATGAAAGCTGATCTTTGTGTTAAATCCTTGAGTGTGATGAAAGAGATGACATCAAAAACACAGACTCTCCTCCATCAGCATTAAGCTCAGAGCTGAGCTTTGTTAAATGCCTAGCCCTGATGTACTGCTCTGCTGTGTGCGGAGGGCTCAGATAATTACCACCTCTTTAATTAGAGATGTGGCAACAAATCAGCATGTGAGCTGCAACAGATGTCATACTGGCTGATTCACATGCAAAAACATTTCTGTTGCTGTTTTTTCTTCCTGACTCTTTCTCTCTGCAGGAGGGGGAGGTGGACTGCTGGCCTCTGGTTTGCCCTGTGATGATGTGCGAATACACAGCAGTTGCGGAGGGTGAGTGTTGCCCGCGTTGCGTCACTGACCCCTGCCTGGCCGACAACCTGTCATACGATATCCGACAGACGTGCCATGACCCTGCAGGCATCACCCGCCTCAGTGGAGACACATGGCATATGTCCAACTCACCCTGCACCACCTGCAAGTGCAAGGTAGGACAAAGCCTCAGCAACCATGATGAAGGTTGGCTCAGCAGTCATGTTTGATTTAACGCAAGTGTGGCTAATTAAATGTTCATCCTAAAATTCATAACAAACTAAGAGTTTGCAATGTTTTCCAGCTTGTCCATCCTAGCAACGTTACCATTATGAATGTAGCTTTGATAATAAACATCTTATGTAGTCAGAGAAGCTTGGTTTAGTACATATTAATCCACACCTACACAGTGTTTCTGTTAAGCATAAGCATAACAGGCTATTGGTACTTGTGGAAATGACTTGTGGAATAGTGACTTTAGCTAATGTGTGTTTAAAGATAGGCAGTGTCAGCTCGTCTTCTAAGATGAATACAAAAGAAAAAGAAAAGAAAAAAGGAAATCTGACTTCCACAGATGATGTAAGGGACATTCAATCTTAAAAGAACAAAATATGTAGATTACTGTGTCAGGAACATGTCACCATAACTCAGATCATAACTAAGAAAAAATATTCCGTTTTCCTTCAGTCACCCCCCCTTTTTTTTATTTAGCTATCAAACTTTAGATTATCCAAAAGAAGCACATCAAATATATGAACCTACTTCATAACATCACATTTCATTTCATTGTTTTCTATAGTAGAAACTTTGGATACATTGGCTCAAGAAAGCCACTGGCCAGTCACAGCAACAGGTGCACTCACATGCACCGTGGTCACACTGTACTTGTCATATAACATTATTTTAAAGCTGTGCAGATAGTTTTATGTGCTAGAGTTTAGAGGTACCCTTTTCATAAGGACTATTTTTCAGTAGAAAGTAGTGGCAATGGAAAGTGTGACACTGTGACAGTGAAGTATGTTGATTATCTAGAGTAACTGGAGCCTTGTCTGTGGAAAGCTGTTGAGTTTCTCAAATTTGTCACCGCTTAGAGCCACACATCCCAAACTCTGCTCGCTTTCAGTGCACTAGAGCGGCAGCATAACTCTCAGAGACTGATTTCTCAAAAGTACAGCACATATTGCTGTAATGGAGTGACTAGATGCCAACGGTAGCAGGGGAAAAATACAGGATGTTCTTTTATAATGTGTGTAAACGGATCATTTACTGACACTGTAGACATGTTAACATAATGCAGGCTCGCTCTGTGTTATGGCTCTATTTTTTTTGACTTATTATGGCCAGCCAGGCTCTGAATAGCATTGGTATATTCAACACGTACAGCATATTATAATACACTACAGTATGATCAATACAGTCTCTCACTCTTCTTTCCTGTCTTTTCATGCTGGCACGCTCAGAATGGGAATGTCTGCTGTTCGGTGGATCTCGACTGCCTTCAAAACAACTAAAGTTCTCCTTCTGTCTTCTCCTCTTCCTAACATCTTCCTCTCCTCGTATCACTGTGGGACTGCCACACCCCCTCCTCCATCTGACACCTCTCCCCTTGGATTCACAGAACAGACTCGCGCACACACAAGCATGCCAGCGTGTGCGTAGAAAATACAAACACACACTGGACAGACTGGGATGTTGAGGCTGTGCTTTTATGCCACAACTCTGTCGACTGTGTGTGTGTGTGTGGGTGGGTGGCTCAGGAGGAGGCTGAGGCAATAGTCGCTCTCTCCACAGTCACTGTGTTGTGTATGTATCTTTGTGTTGCTTCTATTTCACTGCATCTCGAGGAAAGCTGTTTAGTGTTACGACTCGAACACCAAACCAGAGACAAGCAGCTGAATGTTATGAGTTGTCATAAACAAAAGGTTTCACAGCTGGACAGATGTTGAGGTGCTCCTGTTCCCTGGGTTGACTGAACGTAGGCTTGGTCACCTACAGGAGGTAGTCACAAAACTTTTATTGTGGTAAACAAAAGTGATTCATTTTCTTTTACTACAATGCTGTGCTGTACAAAACCTTCTGAAACAGCAGGTAGTTTAATGTTGACATAAAACTCTGGAAAGTAAAGAAAATTTACTTCCACTCTTATTAAGCAGGTTCACTTTCCAACTTGGTTCCAAATGCTCTGGTGAAAGGGACGTTTTCATCGTCCTTTACCAAATATGTTTCATAGTTTACCCTGACACAAACCTTACCCTAGACCTTTAGAATGCTCTAATTTGTCTTTGACCTAAGTAAATTTGAATATCAGTGATGAAAAGATTTTTCTTCTCTGACAAGTAAAAAAAATCCAAATTTATTCACCTTCATTTTAACTATAACTTGTTTCAGTGCATCTACAGTGGTGCATAGCTTCTCTTTACATTCAATTGTGCCTACAGTATGCAACAAAACTGAGTACAGCCCTGTGCAATATCATTAAAATGTTAAATGACTCAAAACTGCACAGTCATATACAGTATATAATTGCATTATTTTTTACAATGAGGTGTAGGGTATTTGATTTAATGTGCAATTAAACACAAACAAAATAGCTAGAGTACACTGACAATAAGACCCCCAAAGTACAACCTCAGCACAATACAAGTGAGTTTACCTGTGATCAACAAAAGTGACTGCACCTGTGGTTTCCAGTTGAGGCCATCTACACCACAGCTTTCTTAATGTTGACCAGGGTTCTCCCTAAGGCAACATGGCTCCATATTGTAAGGAACTGTCTGATCAAGTAAGAAATTAGATTTTGAGAGTTCATAAAGCTGCAAAGGGGGTACAAGAGCATCAGTAGGCTACTAAACATAAGCCAAAACACAGAAGAGCCATATCACCAAGAACATAAGGAGTAGTGGCTGTCCTCAAAAAAAATCATAGCTTTTTATGCAGCCATGAGTTGAGACTGATGAATGCCTCTGGGATGGCACAAGAATTAAATGGGGAAATTGGTGTCTCAGTGATACCAAAGAGTGTGCATGCAGCCAGCCTCTACAGATGGTGTCTAAGAAGAAAACCATTATTCACAAAATGTCACAAAACTGCAAGATAAAACTTTGCAAAAAACATGAAGGGAATCCTGGCCAGTATTGACAGCACATTCTCTGATCAAAGAAACCAAAATAAATTGGTCTGGATGAGGCGTTTTTTTTGTGGGCCTGGCCAGGGCTACCACAGTGACTGCGCAGTTCCAACTATGAAATATGGAGCGTGCAGTGTGCTGACGTGATGCATGAGTGCAAAAGGTTCACCAGAACTAGATGGCTGAATGAATGAACAGGTGACTCCCAGTCTCAAGGCCTTGGCGGGAAAGGACATTTTAACATGACAATGATCCTAATCACAGTGCAAAAATCACACATCAATCACAAATCAAAGAGTTCTTAAAGAAGAAAACCATGTCCTGGCCCCCTGAGTATTTAAAAGAATAGAGCAGCAAAAAAAAAGTCATAAATATCCTCCATGCCCAGGAGGACTGAATCTCTCATCAAATATAAAGATGGACATACTGTACAAAATACAGAAGAAAATATAAATAAATAAAAGAATGGAATCTCACTAATGGAAGGCACACTACTTTTGTTGAGGTTGTTTTATGTATATGAGCCTTTTGTTATAGCTTTAATTAGTCAGTCATTTCTTTTTAAAATCATTTGGCTTGTGCTTTTAGTAAAATCAAATACAATTATTAAATTGACAGGATTTAAAGTACATACGATTTTAGTAATACTGCGGAGTGTACTCAGTTTTGTTGTGCATTGTAAATGTTTTATGGCATTATTTGCTGCTCCCAATTCAGAAACTGCATTCTGTGATGTGCATGTTTCTAGGAGGAGCTGGCATTGCCTGTCCCACTTTAAAGGATTCTCCTAACATGGCTATGAATTGCAGCCACCTTTTAACCACAGCAACATTTTTTTTTGTATTGCAGGCCTCAGTGCTCCACAGTTCATTGTGAACTGACCATTTGTTCAGCTGAACATTTAATCGATTCTCATCAAAGTCAGAAAATAGTAATATTTATTGACGCTGAATAAAATGTACCAGTTGTCAATTGTGATTTGAAGTGGAACAAACTGAATCTTGGTGTTGTCATAAGCTGAAATGCATTGGTTTCATAAGTTTGTCTCAATACTACAAGTGTTGCTGAAGCTTTGATTTCTGATAAGTAGCTCCTGATTGCACTGCTGGTCTCTGTGAGGCTGGACTGTGTCACCTGGAAAAAGAGGTTCAGTCTTGAAGTTTCAGTGTTCTGAACAACAGCATCTGAAATCCTTCCCCTTTCCAGCTTTTGGTGGAGGGGGGAGGGGTGTGTATCTGACACTATCTGTAGCTCTCTGAAACAGGCAATCTGACAAGCATGCCCTCTTCAAATGGTTGTCCAGGTATGTGGAGCTGAGAATGCATGCAGGGTTTGAGCTTCCCTCTTAAGCTCAGCTACCTGAACTTTTCACCGTTTTCCCCATTTCTACGAATCATGATGATGGGAAACTTTCTTTTTGCCTCTCCTTTGAGCATGGCTATTTGGAACAGGTATAAACATTGCCTTAGTTGTAGTTGGACAAAGTAGTTCATTTCAAGTTCAGTCTTAAGATGGGGGATGGATCTCATTCAAATAAAGATGCAGGGTCTGATTTGGGAAATATCTGCTGTCTGTCCTGGTGAGCCTGTCTCAGACGCTTTCCCTCAGCTCCACTGTCTTTTCTCTGAGTTTAATTTCCAGATAGCTACGTATAACAACAGGCGTTCTATCCAAAGTATGTAAAAGCAGTGTAATGTTGCACAACTGATTCCAGTAGGCAGCAACAAGCACCAGTCATAGCTGGTGATTAAGTCAGCTGAGCTTGTGAAGGGTTGGACTTCTCTGGTATCTCTTAGGGCTCCTCAGCACTGAACCATATGGCGCGCACACAGAAAGTGGCAGAGTGCGGATAATTAAAGCCATGTCACGCAGCCCGCTATTTTAGTATGCCAGGAGGTTACCAAGTGTCGAATCTGTTTACAGATGGCCAGGCTTATTAAGGCAGGAGAGTCTGGTGATTTTCCTGCCACAGTTCATACGTTCACATCGCTGACACTGCTCTGCTCTCCTCGCCTGTCCTCTCCTCTATTATCCTCATGCTTGTCTTGATAGCACTAATGAAGAAGCAAGAAAAAGGAAAGAAAGGACAGAGGGGATTTCTAACAGTCTTAAAATTTTGTGAAATGAGCACAAAATTAGCAAATTTGTAAACTACAAAAAAAAAAATCTTGGCATGCCAGGTTCACCTACTGGTGGGGTCAAAAAGTTATTTAGTTAACTTTTGTTATACTTGTTAGCACTTATCAGTTGATGTTCAGTAGAATAATTGAGTCAAAGAAGGTTAAGAATAATCTGTTTCTTATCAAAACTAGTTCCCACTGTCAAGGTCCTCTCTACATTTTCTTCCTCTTCTTTGATTTCTCTGCACACTATCAGGATATTTGCCTGGACTCCTTTCCCTCCTTAAGAAGAAAAAAGGTTACAACAAAACTGATAACTCCACCACTGAAGCCCTAAAATATACTAGCCTTTCCCATCAAGGTCAGGGTTGATAATAAACTTTAATGACTAATTCAAACTGCATGATTGTTACTATTTTCTTATCCTAGATACATTTTTTAGACCTCAAACCTTTGTCATGAGCAGTCGCACCCACTACAACATATTTTTTTCATATCCCAGAACAAGATGCTCTTGTAGATTTAGGAACAGGAGGTGAACAGTATCATGTGAGAGCACAATAAGAATGTGAAGGCAAGATGTGAGGAGAACAGAAAATACACGACTACAGAGAAATGTATTGTGTGTTTTTGTTCAATTTCACAACGGCTGGCTCCAGTCTAGGACTTCTCCAAATGGAAAATGTTGTCATCAATACACCTCATCTTCATTTGTGCAACAGAGTAACAGTCTGTAAAATTTCTTGAACTGAGAGCAATACTACAATTGTGAGGTTTTTAAAATGTTGTAGTCTGCACTAGCTATAATGGGAAAACTCTGATGTGTTTTATTTGGAACTGGATCCGGCGTTAGGGGTGACCTCAGTCTTTGGAGTTGACCATAAAACACTCTGCCGTTTCCATCCTGCTGACCTTCTGCTTTTTAATGTCACACTGGTTCTTGTTCCTGGTTGTTCCTGATCACTCACAGAAAACGTACAGAAATATATTTTCTGCCCTTTCATCCACAGGGCACATTGTTTGGATTTGAAAACATAGTGGTCATTTCACAGACTTTTGGAAAAGGTTGTTTATCCTCTGGAGGAGACAGTGGAGAGCTTTGAGGTGGAGCCTCCCAGACCGCTCAGCCACAGTATCTTATTGTTGTCTTTCTTTGTCAACACACCTATGTAGTTCTCACCTGAGCATTTCTCTTTCTACTGTCCCCCATTTTCACAATGCCTCTTGTAAAGCTAAAATTGTCACCTGTGCACAAAGTATACACACAGAAGAAAAACACGTGATGTAAATGGTATCTGTACCCACAGCAATCAGAAGCAGACATTTATACAAAAGATTACTGAAAACAAGGTTTTCAGATTGCTCTGTTGATTGATTTGATATGATGACTATTGTAAAACACTATTTGCAAGTCTGTGTGTAAATGTTTTTACATACTGACAATGTGATAAAATTATACAGTTTTTTAATTATTGTGTTCATTAATGACGTGTTAATTTTAGTGGACTCCTTTCTTTAGTGAGATAGATTCTGTTTTGCTGTAAATACTGTGTAAAGCAAAGGGTTCTGTAAAGACAATAAGAAACTGTTAATAATTCTCACTACCACAGCTTCTTAGGATCTGTGCATTGTAAGCCGAGTATGAGAGAGAAGCGGTATTTCTATTGTTTTTACTATTTATTTTTCTATTGTTGCCTTAACCCTTTTAGTATCTGTCATAGTTTGTCTTTTCACTGTTGTAGGACAACATTCTGGACTAGACTATCCCGTGTGTATGTACAGATCTCTGATCAGTGTCCCTCACTAAAGTGTCAACAGAAGCAGGTTTTGGAAATCAGAATGAGCGTAGCCCAGCGTCTGTTCCAGGTGTCGTTGCAAACAGACGGGGACAGACTTTTCATCGCATTGACAAGCTATTTCTTTCCATTTGTTCTACACACACATCTGTATGAAGTGAACTGAAAAAACTCTTCATGACAACAAGACAAAATAGAACTATGTACACATGTTTGAAAAAAAATCGAATGTTGAAAATGATAATGTTGTTCTTGATTCCGTTCCTACAAAAAAGCGAGCCATTGTGTATCTCCTTAAATGTCTGACTTTTTAAAAGAAGCTGTTTTGGACCTTCTAGAGCCTACTGTACTTGTTCATGTTTTTGATAGAGAACTGCTGTGGAGGAATCCCCCAGGTCTATTCATTGTTACTTCTCCAGATCAAAGTGGCCAACCTAATTGTACTCAAAGGGTTAAGTGTCATTTGACTTGCAGACTGTGTCGTGATAAGAGTTTGCTGTAAAAAAGAAAAAAAAAACAAAGAAAAAATCTTCAGTTAATAAATATTTTAGTTGTTTACTCTATTTACTGTGAGTACTTGCTTTTGGCATTTGAACTTTCAGCTTTGCTGCTAGATGAGGTTTCAGGGTACCAACACAAATGCAGGACAGTATGTGGCATAATCATGAGAGCTGCCTGAACAGCTTGCCATGGCGCCACCCACAGGCAGCTTAAACCAAAGCAGTGTGTCTAAGCCTCAGAAATGAAAGCCAATCCCAGTATCAGGACACGGTTCTGTAAAAGTCTTTCATGTCTCTACTTTTAAAATACTGCTGTTTTCCTTGTCCCTCAGGAAATATATGAAAGGCTGTATTGCAGTAAAGGTAAGTACATCCTTTTGATTCCTTAACAGAGCGCTATTGTACTGTTAGCAGCAGGTACAGAAATGCTTTTGAAGCTACACTGTAGGAAAAAAATTGAAAAATGCACAATGTAGAACCTAATGTTTTATATATTCCTGCAGCATGACAATCAAAAACACGCAATCAAGTCTTACTATTATTGGGAGGACACTCATTGGAATAAACCATTCCTTGCAACCTTGCCCTAATACTTAACCATTACAAAATATACTGTAGGGATTTGCCAAATTAAGTCAGCTTCATCCTGTGTGTATCATGAATGTGATCACAAGCCATTTGGTGGAATATTCAGTCTGAAGCAAAGTGATGGACTGATCACCAAACAATACACTGCCAGCCCCAGAACTACATATGTCACAAGTGTGGCTATGGGTGCTGAGTGCAACATGCATAAGTATACAATTCAGTCTGCTCTTCATGCGTTCATTTGGTTTTTAGTATTTTTGTGATTAAGCAGTGCAAAAGGTGCATCCGCAACCAGGTCCTGGGTCCCAGTACTGTGCTATTGATAACCAAAATCTTTTCTGCACCTTAATTTGGTCTTTTAATGCATAAACTTAGTACATGGGAAACAGGATGCAAACTGAAAGCTCCAGTATCAAAATCTCATACACTGCTTGTCCAGTCCTGACCCGATCTCCTCCTTTTGACAATGCAAGGGAATGCTATCCGTGCAGCAGTTACATTTCATAACTCTGAATATGTTTATACTGAATATAGATGTGATATAGTTAAAACTGCATTGTTATAATGTTGTATGCAAATACTATAACATTGATATGATTATCATTATGATTATTACTATCTCGTGTTGTATCTGAAAACTGCTAAAATGTAAAGACCTTTTTTCAGTTAAAATAGAATCTAAAGATGGAAGAGTTAGATATCTACTAGAGGTGTCTAAAATTAATCTTACCCCAAACACACTAGAGAATACAAAATTATAACATACAGATACTGTTTTGTTACCACTCCTATTGCATTTCCATGACCATATCCTTGCCACAGATCAGTGTGAACATCTTTATCACAGACAGTGAATTGAGATGCCTTTGGGGGAGTCTTCTCTAGTGAGCAACACTGGGGAGGGTTCAGTCAATTAACCTGCTGTCAGTCAAGTATAAAAGTAAGTGCACTGTTCCCTCCACTCTGTCTGTCACAGTCACGGTGAATGGTGGCCCTGTGCCCCCTGTCCACCCTGATTTCTGCTCCCCTTGGCTGGGGGGGGGTGGCACCACCCAAAAGTGCTTACCATTCATGGGCTGGAACTGTCGAGGTTGTCACAGAGGTGATAGAGTGACTCCCTCAGCAACAACTCTCATCTGCAGAGGGGAGGGAGAGGGGGGGATACAGTCGGCATCTTTGCATACGTACATTGAATGATTAACAGCGCACAGTTGAAAATTACTTTTTCAATCAGCTCTTATTTAACTTATTTGTCTTGCTGTTCCTGATAGATTGGTTAGTATAGAACAACTGAGATAGTAGTTTGGCATCAGTTCAAAAAACAGAAAGGATGCCCTCTTCTCCACCTCCAGCAGTCACATCGATCAGTTTCTCCTTTTTCTATTGGCATTTCATGAAAACCCAGGGCAGCTAGATTCAAATGCAAAAGGCAACAAATGCATGTGCTCCCCCTCAGGCTGAGAATTGATACATAAACTATATGCATGTTGCTCATGTTAGTACAACAAGGACTAAGCTGCTTAAATGCCTTATCGACAGCCTGACCAATCAATGTGTGTATAATTAAAGCGTGCAGCTGAGCAAGTGACAAAGCACACCACACCACCACTATTGACTTGTGGTCAGATGGCTCAGCTAAGTGTTTATTTAACTCTGTGTCACGGTGTGTGTCTGAGCATGTATGTGAAAAGTGAAGAGAAGAACAGAACCAATAATATTTCTGCTAAAGGTAAAAGTATACATTGTATACCTAAAAGTGTTTAATGTGATGACAGTCTGTTGTAGGAGAATCCTGTATCAGCATATGAACTGAAGTGCAATTGACCCATGTATCCATAAATAAAAGAAAAAGGTGACATAAGAGTATAGTTACATATATAGTTACATAAGACATAGTTCTAGTCTAAATAGGTTTATTTACACATATGCACAAGAAGGAGAAAGGATCTGGATGTGATGTGCCTGACATGGTATTAGGGATGAGTGGACTTGGTGAATGAATAAAAAACAAGCTATTGGTTAGCGTTGGTGGAAAATGAGTTAAAATCATCTAAAGTCACAATAGATTTTGGATCTAAATGTTATAATTTGGAGGGGAAAATAACTGTTTCTATAAGTTATGGGGGTTAATTTAGGAGCGACTACAGTTTATGAGACATCATCTAGCCATGAGGTCACTTAAGACCCTTTTCTACCACCTGGTATCGGCTCAACTTAACTCGACTCGATTCACCTTATTTGTATTTCCATCAGTCGAATGTTGGGGACAGTACCTGGTATGGTGGAAAAACTTAGAAGATCTTTTAACACGACTACATAAAATGAGGACAAGAGACACTGATGAAACACACACTTTGAAAACAACCTCTGACTGCTTCTGAGATGAAGGAAGGCAGCGCTCACCTAGTAATTCATTAGCTTGAACCGAAGATCTCGTCCGATTTGTCAGCACTCTGTAGACTGGAGTCCTCTGAGACTCTGTTGTTATAGAAACACTTTCCTGGTTGGTTCTTTTGGACGTGCACTGTGGAAACATTCATGCCCCATGTTCTTATTAAAAGAGAGGAAGAAGTTTTCCTACCTACTGATTGAGTTAAACATATCTAGATATCATTTATCAGCTTTACTAAACATCTTTAAACTTATGTTTGGACATTCCACACAACTTTGTTAATATAAGTTCACATTTATATATAAGATTTTCAGTTGTTATAAGAGAAAAAGAGGAATATTAAGCGAGGAATTTGTCGGTCCTAAAAGGAGAGAAAGGACTCTTCACATTCCAATGTGTGGTGTTCCCTTGGGAAAGGGTCAGATAAGAGATGAGATGTCATGTGTTGTTATCTCACACTTTCTGTCTTGAAGATCAGAGGTGTGAGCTCAGAAAGTGTATCCTAGCATTCAAATTAAAGGGGAGTTGGGGTGCTGTGAACAAGGAGTCTGACCAGGTGATGTTATCTCATCTCGTGTGTAGGGAGAGACAGAGTCCAGACTCTCCATTTGATAAATTGGGGGTAGTGTGTGTTAAGAGGGCAGTTTGCATACTAAAGTCTTTAGCTGAAACAAAGCAGCAGAGGCAAGTTATGTGTGTTTGGAATGGGGCAGGAAGATGTCTTTCAGCTCCTCACTGCCTGGGAAATCAATGTTAGTTTATTGTTCATAAGATAAAAGTCTTCTCTGAAATGTTTCCTGGCCCTGTGGGCACTACAGCATTAATTGCTCGTGAAAGTGTGATCACTTTCACATTGCATTATTTGATTAACTCTAGCATCAGTAACTGATACCATATATAACACTTAAGTATCCAGAGAAGTAAATAGTAAAACTAGAGGTAGCGAGACAGTCATTTGGATAATTTGGTGGAATGATTAAAGTGCCAGCAAGTGTTCCAGAAACTAGCCACCTCTGTGTTTTTTAAGATGCTGTGTCTGACTAGAAAACAGAGCTGAGGAAAAAAAAAAAATTAAACCATCAACTGTCAACCTCCACCATGACCTTCACACACTTGCTTTGACCAGAGGAATTAATTTTCTGCCACAACTTATTAAGTGATAACATTAATCATTTAGGCAAACATTTAAACTGGAGAGAGTACACAGCCCAGTGCTACAGCCATCCACAAGTGTCAGGCCCATTTAGAAAAGGACCAGACATATAAATGCTTGACAAGACCTTGTACATCAGGAGGTGTCAGCAGATGTTCTGGTTTCTAATATGCTTGTTTATCACTGTGTATAGAGACTGCAGATAATAAGTCAAGTAGGCAGCTGGCCTTTATTAAAAAACATGCATTCACAATCAGCTGTTCAACAGCTTGAGGCTCTGTTACGCCCTCAGAGACTGGTTATGAGAAAAAAATCCCCCTGAATCTGTTTTTATTCCCCCCTTTATCTCATGCAAAACAGAAAGAGTTTTATTTGAAACCAACACATCAAACATCTTCCACCAAAAACAGACTGAAAAGCACAATTCTTTCGATTTCCAGTTGCTGTGTGCTGTGCTACAGTATAAAAAGCACAAATTAAAATATTCAGTATTATGTAAATGCACACCTAAATGGATGCCATTTCTCATTTAAACATTAAGCCTAGGTTACACCAGTATAACACACAGCTCAAAATAACTTAAAACTCCCGTGTCCCACAGTTTCTGTGTTTTTGTGATTAATTTTCGATTGACTGTGCTGTGAAATCCTTAATCTGGGCCAAGGAAAGAAACTGGGCCAAATGTGGATGATCAGTAGACTTTCTATTATACCCTGACAGATTCTTATTAGACGTGACAGCCTGCAGCCTTCAGCCCTGTCATCATATTCATCCTCACTCTCACTGACTTTGAACAAAGCAGACAATAACAGCACCCAGTCTGAAATACCCTGATGCCAAAGTCTTCATTTCCCAAGGAGACCAATGTTTCCACTAGAAAAAGGAGATGAATTTCGAGGCTTATTGCCTACAGGTAAAACAACTAGATAACTAAACAATGAGTTAAAGCTGAGTTCACCCAAACCACAAACACATCTCCAGTCTCTGACAATCCACCCCAACACGGTGTTCTGTTCTCTCATGATTACTGAGTAACATAATCAACAGTATGCATTCACCTCCATCATATTGGACTGGTGGCAACACATTACATGTACATGTAAATTACATATACTTGTTTTCTTGCCAAGAGTTAGATGAGACAATACCAATCTTGTGTCTGTATAAAAGCAGCTGCTCTCAAGGTGTACAACTTCTAGCCAGGATGAAAAGTTAGATTGGCTCTGCCCAAACTTACCACAATCTGCCCAAACCAGCTGAATAATTAACACATAATACAGTATCTTGTTTGTTTGTCAGCAAGAAAAAAAAAATCTTAATCCCCATGCTCCATGCAAATGACAGATTGACTCTCCATCACAGCCCAACTTGATCTCATGTCAGCATCTCTCACAAAACTGGCACAGATTAGTCTGAGCCCACTTCATACTAACTTGTTTTCCATAAGCCTACATTTTTGATTGAATAATAGTATGCAAGAGTTTAGATAGAACAAAACGGAAAGAAAAAGAATGTGCAAACAAGAAGGAAGGAAGGTGCATTAGGAAAATAAAAATAAAGTACTTATAGAGAAATATATATACACAGTTTAGATGGATTTTCCAGACTGATATATACAAAGGTATATTTACAAATATTAAAAGTATGTGATGGCCTGAGGGAAGAAACTGTCCTTGTGTCTGGTTGATTTGGCATACAATGACCTGTAAACTATAGATATGATAAAAATGCCTATTATGGATCCAGACTCTTTAAAATACATGTAATACAGTACTTTGTAGATCAGCATACTGCAAGTGTAGCATGTACTGGTCTTACAGATTAAACAATAAGTAATTATTCATTACAAGCACTTAGTATGTCAGGATTATGCCACTGACAAACATGACAGTGTATATGTGCCTCTGTAAAGGCCATGGTCTGCTTGATAAATATGACTGGAAAAGATAACATGACTCTCACCGGGTAATGAGACAAGAAATGTTAAGGGAGCCCTGGAAGAGACATGTAATGGAGCATTGTTTGTGGGATGAGAGAACACACACAGGTAATGAAGCATTGGAGGAGGCTGAGCCTGGTTGAGTCTGATAACATTCCACTGTGCCTGATGGAGGACAATGGGCCATTGAAATGGAACCACATAGTCTGTGCACCAAACTCTGCACCCCCACCCCTCCCCCAACATACTGTCCTCATTGCAGTGCATCTCTGCTTCTTGATCAATATTGATCAGCAGCAGCATCAAGCCTGATGGATCCCATCAACTAGTTTAATTAAAAGACATATTTTCACAAGAGGAGGGCTGGGGGGACTCAGTGGTTGCATATGACTGCCTTCCAGGAAAAATGGAACCTGTGTGGACTGGTTATGTTAGCTCAGAAATGTCCCCATGACAGCGGTGCTTAGATGGCTGAATGAGTTCTTTTCCTTTTTTGTTATCCTCCGACAGTTTTTGTTTGCCAGAAAATTAGCACACTGTCACCAAAACATTTACCACAGTGCCTGCAATTTACTGGTGTTCAAGAGGTGTATCTGATGCATGTAGTTAATTATTTAGTGAGTGGGTTAGTCAATGCAGAATGCTACAGTAAAACTCCCCTTGGGCTTTTCCATTCAACATCCTGCTCTTTTGTTTGTGTTGCAAGTCAGGTCACACTTACATTCTGCTTTGTGTGTGTGAATGCTACAGGATCTAAATTAAGTTTCTATAGTTTTATCTGGGTGAGCAGAAGCAGACACTGATGGCACTTCACTATAAACTGTAGACTAGATGGAGTTTAGAAATTATTATGTGGTTTGTTGTTTGGAATGTCTGTTTTGTTTGCAGGAATAATGAAGTGTTATTGATATGGCTCAGGCAGTAGAGAAATCTGAGTACTGGAAATGGATTCTAAGAGTCAATTAACCTCAGACAGATAGGGGTCGCAGTGCACTCGCTTCCAGACTCCAGTCTTGAATTTGGGATCTCATGCAAAGGAAGCCTGAGGAAGAATGTCAGCCTTCTCTTATGAAAAAGCTAGCTTCCATTTCCCTGAATTAATTTCAATCATAAGCAAGCCATTTTCAAATTTAAAACATATCTTGGATGTGGTTAAGAGTTAAGAATAAAAAGTGCAATGTCAAAAGACGACACACGTGAGACTATTTGTACTGCATAGTTTTACAATGATTCTTCTCTTTATGAAACAGAATGTTTCATGTACAAATATAGTCAGTCACAAACTGCAAAGGAAGCATCTTTGTGTCATAGAATTTATTCTGTTTCTCAGCTCTCTTCTGTTCCTAATGAGACATGTATAGTAGGTAGACACTGTCACTCTTCAGGCCCGTACATGTCTGTCAAAATCGGGGGCTGCCT
>NW_018128003.1:938874-985118 GCF_001952655.1 Monopterus albus
CACACAGTCTTTCAGATTGAATTCCAGTCTGTTCCCATATCTATATCACTTACAAAAAGTGGGCTGTTGCCCCAAAAGTAGGGGCTCAATGCAGGGTCATAAAGAATTTGAGCTTGTAAAAACTCTGGAATATGTGTAGAAAAGAAACACTGTATATACTGTATGTGTAGAAAAGCTTTGTAATTGTAAAAACATTTTGAACAAGCAGAAAAAATGTTCTTGTAAAAACATTTTTTGAATGTGTGAATAAAATTGTAGTGCCCAGAAGTCCAAAACAGACATTTTCAACAGATGTTTTATTTATTTTAAGGAAATCGGAATATTCATAAATAACAACTAACTTTGACTTCCGGGCATCAAGGAGCAGAAAGGCTTTACCCTGCCCCCTTTTAAATAGACAGAACTTGGCTGATTGCTCTGCTTTGTTTTAACCAAAGAAGGCTTCATGCAAACTGCCCTCTGAAAACACACACACACACACACACACACACACTACCCTCCTCAGATGGACAACCTGGATTCTGTCTCCAGAGACCAAAACTCCCCCTCTGCTTTGACTTGACTCACACCTGCGAATACAGACTTGGACTTCTCACTGTGACTTTAGACAATAAGTTTGGGTTAGTTAAAACAAACCCAGGAAAGTTGGTCCTCTTATCTGATTCAATTTTAGGGGTACACAAACAATAGGACCATCTCACCCCTTATCTAATCCGTCCCAAGAGAACAGGACAACATTGGAATGTCAAGAGACACAATAGAAATTGGCTTAATTGCTTCTTTCTCCCTATGACAATGGAAAAGTTTCTAGATTTGACAATGTGAAATTATGTTAACCAAAAGTTGTGTAAAGCATCTAAACAGAAAAGTTGATAAATGATTTTTGGACATGCCTAACTCAGTCACTGCAAGAAAATGACTTCTTCCTTAACAGTTCCTTATAACAATGGGAATGTTATTCTGGATGTGAAAATGCAAAGATCCATGATCCAAAGTGTGTAAGCTGTTCCATAAGGTAACAAGAAATATTTCTGCAATGTTAAGTCCTGCCTCAAATAGTGCCAAAACATTCAGTTCAGGAACTTTAGATTTTTCTATTGTTATAACTGCATGCTAATTAGCATTGTGCTTTCTTTTATTCAGAAGTTAACCTTCCTTTCTCCCCACAGAATATAACATTCTCTTGTTTAATGTTCAAACTATGTGTTGCTTAGGCTCTGTCTGAATTGTGACGCCTCCATGTTGATCATATAAAATGTGTATTTCACACATAAGCCATGGTGGAAAGTAGAAGTTATGAACTGTATAGAATTAGCTTAAGACAAGGCGCGAATGTTTCACAGTGCACTAAAAGAACCAATCAGGAACCCGCTGTCATGGCAGAGGACTTCAACTGGCAGACTCCCAACCAATCAGCACCTGAGCTGACACGACTACCCATGAGTCACTGCTTCCCTTTGTCTCAGAACTCAGAACAGAACAAAGAACAATGAAAACAGCTTTGAGGCCTCAAAAGTTTCCCGTCCATCTATTGTCAGCATGTTTCCGTGTTTTTGTCTAAAATTCTTTTATTTGAATTGTATGCTTGCATAACTACAGGAAGTTTTTTTTTTCTTATTTAGCAAGTTTATAGTGATTTTTGAATCTTTTTATTGCAACCCAGCAGTCAAGCTGATTGGAAGTTCCAGCGTGCCAAATTTGAAAACTCTTCAGCCAAAGTTTGTAGACAAAGAAAATGTTTGTAACCAAGATCGAAACTGAGTTTTATTTAAGATGAATCATTTAAGCTCTAAAGACACCATCAGAACAACCCCGTGATAATATGTTTAAATTACACATGGTCTTTCCTTGAGACATCAATCATCAAATGCCACAATAGTAGCAGGACTCTATTGTCATGGACACAGCTGCAGGCTGGAAGCCAGCCCATCATACAAGAGAGTCCAAAAACAAGGAACACCTTCTGAGCTCGATGCCTCAAATGGCGTTCTGGAGATTTGGACCTCCACAGGCCTCTACTCTGACCCAAAAAGGCTATGGAACCAAAGCTACTTTCCCAGCCGACCGTTTGAGCCCTGCCAAAAGCTAAGTGTGCCCTGGCAAACTGATGTCTCCTGAAAACCATAGACTCACTTAATTAAAATCTCTAATCTATTGAAACTGAGTTATTTTCTCTCCAAATTTATGATTAAATCCCATGCTGTTGTTAATGCTATGTGACTTTCGTACTATGTAACTGGGTATTTCTACTTTTACTCAAGTTATCAGAGTGCTGCTCCAACCACTACTGTTCTTTTCCAACATTCAACCCTATTCTCTTTTACATTCTTGAGTGCTTATCCTGACTGTATTTTATATATTATACCATCCAGGTAACGGTGACCTTTATTGACAAATAATAAGCATATTTATTTCGGAACCAGTGATACGTTTTTTCCTTACAAGGGGTGGTATCTAAGGAAAATTGTATTTTATCAGACAGAGCTGGAGGGTGTAACAGGTTCAACTGGCTCTTTGTCTTTCATTCTGTATCCAGACCTTTATAGACATGATTTAACATGTTTTCAGTTCTTAATGGTGGTTCAGCACCAATTTTGACATGATTTGTGTCTCTGCATTAGGGACAGCAACCTGTTGTTCTGTCTCTTTTATCCTATGGTGTATTTTGCAGCTGTTTAACTGTTTTACAGGTCTTTTCTGTCTAGACCTTATTATTATTATTATTGAGGAAAACCCAACAAACCCCCCTTGAGCAAGCACTTGGCAACTGTCGGGAGGGGAAACTCCCTTTAATGGAAGAAACCTCCGACAGACCCCGGCTCTTGGTGGGCGGCCTTCTGTCTCGACTGGTTGGGGTGAGTGGATAGAGGAGAGACAAAAGAAGAAAAGCAACAAGACACAACAAACAATCAAACACTGGTCGGGTTGATGTGGCCGGTGACTGCTCGTCAGAGACATAGAGCTCCAGGGCCAGGGCAACCTGCAGAAAGGTACAGGGAGAGAGAGAGGACACACTACGGGAGAGAGGAGACACAAAGTTAGTAATGTGTAATGGTGGCATAAGCATAGGGAGAGAGAGGAGAGGAGAGGAGAGCAGAGCAGGAGGGGAGGGGAAAGAAACTCAGAGCATCATGGGGCCCCCCAGCAGCCTAGGCCTATAGCAGCATAACTAAGGGAGGGCTCAGGGTCACCTGATCCAGCCCTAACTATAAGCTCCGAACTGAGACTGGGAGTTGGTTCCATAGGAGAGGAGCTTGATAGCTAAAGGCTCTGCCTCCCATTCTACTTCTGTGGACTCTAAGAACCACAAGTAAACCTGCACTCTGAGAGCGAAGTGCTCTGTTAGGATGATAAGGTTCTACGAGGTCTTTAAGATACGATGGAGCCTTGTCATTAAGGGCTTTGTATGTTAGGAGAAGGATTTTAAATTGGATTTTACAGGGAGCCAGTGGAGAGAAGCTAGCAGCCAGTCACTCAAAGCAGCCACGCCCTTAATTCATGCAAACATTTTAGTCTCAATTTTATTTTAAATGGGTGAGTTATAAAAAAAATTCACCCCCCCCATACATTTGTCACGGAAGGGTAAATTAGCTAGAGACCAAAACTGGTCATTTGTGCCAGGCTGTAAATGTTTACTTCTGCTGTAAAGTTGAACATTTTAGCATTAACTCCCTTTTGGAGCCAGCCTCAAGTGACCATTCGAGGAACTGCAGGTTTTAGCATTTCCTCATTGGCTTCATTTGTCAGCCTGGGTGGTTGCTGCTTGGGTTCAGAATTTAGGCCGGCAGCAGGCGCTGGAAGAGAGGAAGAGCCATATGCCATTGGTGCCAGAGATAGGTAAGCATAAAACTAGTACAACAGATTGAAGGTCTGACATATTGTATGTGTGTAACATGACTGTTAAATGGAGGCAAACTGGCACAGAAAGATGGACTGTTCACAAATGTTTGATTCCTGAGGCAGGCTTGAGGCCTACTAGCACTTGGAAGCTAACATGAGGTTAAGAGGAGTTTTGGCTGGTTTGTTAGTGATTATCTGCATACAGGTTCATTGCAAAAAGTAGCAGAATTTTGACTTAACTTGAATTGTTTTATGTGTAGGTAGTACTAGCATCCCAGTACTTGGGGCATTTGCCTGTGGGGTGGCAGCTGATGTTCATGATGAAGGTGACAGCTTTGTACCTGTGGCTGTAGTTGGCAGTTAGCTGTAAATTACTGATTGTTGTTTGAAGAGTTCGACAGAGTATTGAGCAGATGGCGTTGGAGGATTGTGTTAGGTGTGTAGGTGTCGTCGACCCAATGCAATGTATATTTGCCTTCACTCTTCAGAATTAGAATCTGCTTTATTGGCCACATATGTTGAACACATGAGGAATTTGACTTGATACAGTGGTTCTCAGTGTGCATGTGCAATGTGCATACATAAGGGAGCAGGAAAGAAACAAGAACAAGAGAGTGCAGTAGCTTGAATGCACAGTTGTGGCTTGTTTTCATAAGTGATGGCACAGGGGAAGAAACTGTCCAGAGGGAAGGAGTTCAAACTGTTTATGTCCAGGATGTGAGAGGTCTGCAGAAATCTTTTCTGCCCTCCTCTTGACATGTGGGGAGTACATGTCCTGAATGGAGGGCAGGTTGGCACGATTATTCTTTGTAGGGATGCACCAATACCACTTTTTATCAGACCAAGTACTTTTGAGTACTCGCTGATACTGAGTACCGATATAAGTACCTAATGATGCAGTGCTTCTACTATAAAAACTACAATTACCATAAAAGTGCAGTGACTTCAGAGAAAGTTTTTGATTTCATGAGATTTAGTTTCTGATCATGATTAAATAAAATATTCTCTGTAACAGGGGGCTGTGCAAATCACCTGAAAACCTTCTGTGACAGCCACCATTCCTATTGAATGACATGTAACTGATTGAATTTCTCTCACCGGCTACACAGCATACTGTAATACAGTGGATTTGAACTTTTTTTTAAGAGTGCGACCTTGTGTTAGGATGTATTGATTTCACAATCTCCTGACCAGAATGTCACAGTTTAGGAACACATTATCATAGTCGGGAAATGTTGAATTTAACAAGACTGCATGGTCTTAGTTTAGCTGGCTGTTGTCTGTGGCTTCATCCTGCACTCTCTGCTGGACACACACCTGCTGTGCTGCAGTGGAGCTGCTGGTCTCAGCCCCCAAGTCCATGAGTATTCAACCCATTTTCATACATAGAGCTCATTTGATGTCGCCATTAACTCCACAAATTTAGCATTTGTTTTCTTTCTGTTCACTACAATCAGCATAATGAGCACCATGAGTTTAGTGGCTGAATGGGACCAGACATTCTGACCATGGGGAGAGTGAAGACATACTTTTGCAAGTTTGTTGTTGTGTTCTGTTTCTTCAACACTTTAGAAAGTGTTTTGATTCATTACTTTCTCTATTATTGTTGGTGGTGTTGCACATATCGAGTGTTGAAGTATGTGTGAGCACCCCTCCCTCCACATCTCTCTCACACACACAAAACAGAGAAGCTGAGCTTGCAGTCGGCTTTTGTTGTATTCACTTATTTTAAAATATCCCCGAGCTACTGAAATACCCTCTCTGCCATCTAAGAACTGGCTCAGCCAGTGTGAGGTCAGCCTAATGTTGCTGTTAATTGGTATCGGTGTGTAGTATTAGATGACTTTTATGAGTACAGTACTAGAGGGTGGTACTGGCATTGTCATTATTGCATCCTAAACTTCAGTCCGGGCTGTCTGTTGGAGTCTGCAACCAACCAGGACAAGAACAAATTAGACAGTGATGGAAGTGCAGAGAACTGACTTGATGATTCCTCTGTAGAATAGTATCAGCAACTCCTGGGGAAGGTTGAACTTCCTTAACTGGTGCAGGAAGTACATCCTCTGCTGTGCCTTCTTGGTGATGGTGCTGATGTTGGACGTCCACTTCAGGTCCTTGGATATTGTGGAGCCCAGAAACTTGGTCTCCACTGCTAATACAGGCTCTGTCTTACACAGAGGTGGCAGAAGAACTCAAGTGCACTGTTAGTGTTTGTACACTTTCATGTCTTTTGTGACACATTCTTAGATGCAATAATATCTTGTCCTACTCCGGTAATATATCTTGTTCTACCATCAAGGTGGCAGTGGCCAGAGGAACCTGTCTCTGGTGGTACAGGGAACATACAGCAACACAGCAAAGATACTGAAGCTGATCAACAAGAATGGGAAACACACTTGACATTGTCCCTCTTCAAAGACAAACTGACACTACACCCCTTCTTCATTAAGGCTGTAGACAGGTAAGTTAGCCAGAACAATGGAAACCATTGTACAATTTAATGCATAGATTTGTAAAAGTTAAAATATGCAGGCATTTTAGGATGCAGTTTATGGTATTGTTTTATTCCATTGTTTTGTGTGTGTGTGGATGAAGGAAGTCTTTATCTTTATGAATAAAAGTAGCGGTGCAGTAGAAGGTAGAGAAACGTAGGTGATGGTAATCTTACATGGAGAGGTGTATTCACTAACTTGTAGAGCTTTCAATTACCATTACAGGGTTTCTCATTCATGTTTGCTTCAAATGAAATTTTGAATCTAGATTTTGCAATACGATCAACACCTATAGAGATCCTAAAACATTTCTGTATCATATTGTGGAAGTAGAATTACACTGGGACTGCACTAGTACTAAATAATATTTGATCATTACTTATGTTCATTTTCTATATTTTGGCAATATGCACAACCATGTTTTGTCTAGATGTTCTTGTTTTCCCCTCAGCCTCGATGCCCTTTTTGTGGCAACCACCATTCAAGAGATGTTGTTTCATGTCATTGTAAAATTGAAAAACAAAATGCATTCAACACAGGTCATACACTGTAAACTAGACCTTACACAATCTATTTTTTATTGAATAGAGTGCACATGAAGATCTGCCGAGTACGTCATCAAGTCCAGAATTTGGAGCCACACAAACCAGTGAAGAAGATAATCCAAAACCTCACTACAGATGGATGATGAAGTAGAGCTTGACATCCGGACAACAATTCAGATGGTGATACTAAACTATTCAGAATGTTGTTACAGTTGAGTCCAAATGTTTGCATCCCCTTACTTTGAAATGGCAGAAAGAGTAAAATGATTTTTTTTCCCCCTCAACATATTTAATGCACATTTAGCTAGCGCAACTGTACCTTCATCAACAGAAGTAACTAAAGTGGTCAGGAAATTTATAAAAAGAAATTTCGAGTAAAAGAATGAAAATCATATCAGTGCAAAGGTTTGCAGCCCCCTTTATGAAATGTTCTCTAATACTTTGCATGTCCGCTATATACAGCCCTCTTCAAAGCGATCCACGAGTTTTCAGTGATATTTAAATCTGGAGACTGGGAAGGCCATGGTAAAACGTTCAACTTTTTTTAAACCATTCCTGAGTTTGTTGGATAGTTGTCTTGAAGGCTCCAGTGCCTTTTAATTTTTAGCTTTTTGACTGATGGTAGAAGGTTTTGCTTTAAAATCTTCTGATATTGGGCTGCTTTCATTCTTCCTTCCACTTTGTGCAGAGCTCCAGCGTCTGATGAAAGCATATACACATTGATTCACTCGTTTTGCCATTTCAAACTAAGGAGATGCAAACCTTTGGATTTTATATGTAAATATGTTTGAAAAGATGAATTTTGTGTCACACGCAGCATGGAAGGAAGACCAGGACTCAAAAAATGTGTATTTCAGGCAGTTTACTGTGACGAGCTTGAGTGAGATTAACAGCAATTTATGAAACAGACATTCTCATACTGTTGCTAGCTCCCTGCTTCTCCTCGTCTCCCTGCTCCTCCTTCCTATGCCTTATAGTGACTGGAGAAATTAACATCCATTCTAGTTACCTTTCACTGTGATTCTGACATCATATAGCTCCTTAGAGAGGCTACAATGCAGACATTGTGGCTACATGGATCATTACATAATTTGGTCATGAAACAGGCATACACTGTGGTATGAAGGTCTCAGCTGTCCTTGGTATATGACCACCAGTTATGTGGAATACACAGAGAATGAAAGTTCCAAGCTAACGGTGTCGTATTAATCATTCTTATTGTTGTGAAATGTAATGTTCTGTCATTAGTATTGCTTAAATCTGGGATCTTTTACATAAGTGGTGCTTTACAGCTGCAGAGTAATTTACAGTACTGTTAAAACAATGAAAAATTGCATGGTCTTTCATAAAGGTTAGGGTAAACAATGTTAAAATTAACAGTTTTGCTCCTTAGGTTTGATGGCGATGTGCCCATGTGACGAGCAGAGGGACGAAATCAGTCTTGTCTGTTCTTGTGACTTGTCACCAGTAAATCACTTTACATTACTTCAACATGCGGTGAGCTGAAATCCTAATATTTAAATTCAAACCTTTACTTCACCCCGTACTGGGAAAAGACGCTGAAAGTGAGATGTGAGCGAGACATGGGCATTACTGAAGCGTGATTCCATTCAATCCAGCGAAAAAATAGACATGAAGCGTAAAAAAAGTGAAGGTTCTACGGGAGATGCGTTTCTCAGATTCGGTGTGGATTGAAACATTTGACAAAAGTGAATAATATCAGAAAGAGGTTACCTCTAAACCACATAGAAGACTGAAAGGGAGACATGAATGGTGAGTTACAGTATGTGTATTTAATATCAGAACATCGGTCTGTCTGTCAGCAGGACAGCAACTGGAGAAAGAGTCTTTACCAACACCACAAGTAAACTGTGCAAAAACAGTTATGTAGCCTATGGATTTAGTGGTGTTTCCCGGCTCCTTACAGAGGGTGAAATCTTAATATACCAGTAGAAACAGAAAACAGGATTTGTGTAAGTTAAACTGAATGGGGAGATTATGCTTTACTAAATACAGCAGAGCGGGGAAAAAATAAACATGAAGTGTAAAAAAAGCGAAGGTTCTACGGGAGATGTGTTTCTCAGATTCGGTGTGGATTGAAACATTTGACAACAGTGAATAATATCAGAAAGAGGTTACCTCTAAACCACATAGAAGCCAAGACGCACATCTCCCGTAAAACCCTTTTATCATTTATTCTTTATGCTTCATGCCTCTTTTTTCCCCTCTGCTGTGTTTAGTGAAGCATAGTCTTCATAGTCAGCTGTTTAAATCAATCCTCTTGTTTTCTGTAATGACTGAACTGCTGCTTGAACTTAACAGGCCGGGGCAAATCAATAAAATCAGTAAATCCATAGGCTACATGGAAGTGCAATTTCTTCCTGATGATCTTACATGTTTTTAGGCAAGTACACTTGTTGTTTGGCCTGGTAAAGACCCTTTCTCCGACTGCGGCCCTGCTCTGATGACTTTAAAGGCACAGAATGCGCTGCTCACATCTCACTTTCAGTTTGGAATGAATGGAATCACGCTTCAGTAGTGCTTGTGTCCTGCGCACATCTCACTTTGTGTGTTTTCCCAGTTAGGCAATCCTCACCCAGACTGTCTAGTTACAGAATTATGAGGACATCCATGGAGACAGGCAAGTTTGTAGAAAATGGACTGTTTATTAATGAAATTATGAATACAAAATTACTACAGAATAATTACACATTTCTTTTTGCAGCCACTTGATCCCAGATGGGAAAGTCCCTACCAGCATGAGCAAGGTACCTCCTACCTCATTTAGTATCGCATGTGCCTGGACACTTGCACAGTTATTAAGACCTATCCAGTCATGTAAGTTCTCATGCAGTTGCATGACTGGAGAAGGCTTTATAACTGTGCAAGTGTCCAGGCACATGCAATGCAACACGAGAGGTAGTCTGCCTTGATAAATTAGGTTCTTATTTAGACCCAGTTTGGCAAACAAATCAAGAATTTTTGAGAGCATAGTCTTTGTTTACCAGTGGTTGCTGGACACTACACCCGTGCAATAAGCAATAGCATCTGGCTCCGTAGAGAACAAACTGGCTGCACAACAAATTGCCCCTCAAGGACTAAGTATGGGGGCGTGTGTGTGTGTATATTACTGTAATAAAATCATTACAACTCTAAAACTGTCTGGGTCTGATGTGTAATTTGTTTAACATTATGATGCAAGGGGGTTGCTCTTCCAGTTTCTTCACTGTCCACATCTGGAAACTGGTCTCCCTGAAATCGAACAATATTCACCAATAAGTGAGGAGAGTGGTATTAAGCCATGGGTACAAACACGTTTGTAATTAAAGAATTTCACCCTAGCATGTTACAGCAGCATGACTTTCTTACCTCATTGTTCTCAGGAGAGTTGTCAGAACGTCCCAATTTCCCACGGTCGGTTTGAGGCGGAACTGCATTCTGTTCAGAGTGAAGGGTTGTTCCATCCCGCAGCAAATATGCAGCTGTGGAGGACATTGCACCAGGAGTTTGACACATTCCAGACACCACGCCACAGGTCCTCTATCCTGAACACTACAGTTACTTGGTTTTGTAAACCTCTGGTCCATATCACACGTGGTGTTAAGGTGCAAACACACAGTAAAAGTTGAGGACATTCCAATTAAACAAGTAAACCAATTATAAAATCAGGTAGAATTGCTCACCTTAAAACATCCTTTGGTTGGGGACACCTTTCCCTGAGATGACGTGTCCCCTACCACAGCCTTGAATGTCCACATTCTTAACTGCCTGTTCCCCTGACTCTTGAATATGCATAACAAAAAGGCAACATATTAGGATGGCTGTTGTCTCAGTATCGTACAGATATTCCTGCACGTTCAAGCCTGACTGTAGTAAAGTTAAGTGGATTTTGAAAATGCCCTTAAAATAACTGAAACCCCACAGGCAGTCTGAAATGCAGGCATAACTACTGTTATAACCTGTTGTTTCAAAATAGGGCATGAGTCAACAGCACTAGTGTAGTCGTCACCAAAGTTGCTAAATCAAACCTTTTACTTATTCCATTATTTAAGTGTTACTATCAGAAGCAAAACAAGACTGTTCATAGTACCTGGATGTAAAGTTGTGTTTCTTTGCAGCTTCGAGGAGGAACTCCGGGGCTGTAGATGTCTTATTATTGGCCGTTTGAAGGAACAGGATCTGTGACAACAAATTTAGAGTTAACTCAACAGGCTGCTCAAATCTCTTGCAAGTTGACTTCTGTTCTTCTTAATTAAGACCTTTAAATGAATGAAATTTAAATGACTGTTAGTTCTCGGTTGCACAAACACTTTGGAAAATCTGTCAATTCCTCCAAGCATAACCACGTCACATCTGTACAGTAAAAATGATTAGACACACAGAGCAGTGTTTACTTTATCTCAAGTTTATCCACAGTGAATTAAAGGTAAATTTGCCAACTGTAATATCAAATTACTTAGTGTTTCACTTTCACTTGAGAGCAATGAAGGTCAATCATTATGGAGTTTGAAGATGTTAGCCATAAACATTACAGATGCAGCACACAGATGCTTAATAAAGCAATACAGACTTTGACCTTATAACAATAACAAACCTTCATTATCATACAGGAAGTGAAAGTACACACTACAGTTCATTCTGACCCTGTCTTTAGATGTGGTGGATACAAATGCAGAGTGAAACCAGTTATAAATATGCTAATATGCATACCCTACGGCTGCCATCTTAAAACACTATATGACTTCCAACTAGGTCAGTGGAAGAAACGGGACAGACTGGAGCAAAGAATGAAATTTTCTATGCAATTGTTTATAAAAACTTGAGAAATTTCATTACAATTTATACCAAAGTTGATCAAACACTGACACTTTTGAAATGAACTTGTCAGTGGTACAAGAGTACTGCCTCTCACTTGAACCACAACAGCCTTAGAATTTTTTTCTCACCTGATCAACTTGTCAGTGCATAGTAGTGATAGGGGCGCAGCCCAGTGTGGATCCTTCTCACAACACACCCAAGACTACACAGTGCAAGGAATTCCCTTCTGTCGTCCACTGTTTTCTGTGGCCTGATACCTTCAGGCGTCCCTTCACCATTCTGTGGCCTATACATTGAGGACAAAAAAAAGAATTAGTCATATAATGCCATATTTATAACAATTCACAATCCTGAGCACAGAAATACAAACCTGCACAAACTAACATTTTATTAAATCATGAATGCAGGAAAATTAAATACCCCTTGAACAAGGCTGAAGGGCTATTGTGTTCTTTATTCCGTCTTCTCACTATATGATGTTCTTTGAGGCTAAACTGGGGGTGGTGTTAATGACAATTTCTTCAATTCATGTTTCTATTCTTAGCACATCTGAGCCCATTCACAGAACTGGAGTACCAGGTGCAAACACCAGATTTTATTCACACCTTCAAAAACATTTTGCATACAAATCTTTTCTACACCTGCTCTAAATGTTTTTACAAGCTAAAAATCTTTGTAACCCCATACTGACCCCATATAAAAGCTCCAAACAACCATAACTTTTTACAGCATCTGAAGTGACAAGACTTAACTGCACATATGCAAGATCTTCATGGAAGGAACTAGATAACTGTTAAACAAGGCTGAGAACCTTCATGGTAATGTGATGTTTCAGAGTCTAAACTGACAAGAACAGGGCAACAGCTGCTCGAGTTGTACACTGATAATGTAGCTCTGCGACAACAATAAAGATGCATTCTGAAGCTTGATTTAGTAACCTGAGGCAGAAAGCTATAATTTGGGCATTACTAATGAACCTGGGTAGAGCTGAACAAGGTTGTAAAAGTGTGATAGGGTAAGGCACTGTTACTGCTGTAGGGGAGGAGGATCTGTGTGAAGAAAGAGGAGCGGGAGTCAGGCCACAGCACTTGACATTTATTGGCCTTTGGCAGCGTTATCAGACACTCTGCAGGAGAGACCGCTGAAGAAATCCTTACATACACATTTAAAAAAAAATTTTTTTTTTTCTAAACTTGGGTTGAACACAGAACATGTCTGCATTACATTTTTACATGAAGAAGGTGATCAAACAGAAAACATACTGTACGTCTCCAAAAAAATTTTAAAAAATCTCACTTTTTTCTGCATGTGCACAAAGCAACACAATCTTTCCCTCCTTACAGCACTGTCATGTTGCATTATATAGCTTTAGGGGTTTCTTGTTCATTGGTCTTGCTTTTCTATCGGCATGGGGTGAGATTTGAGCCATTTCCATGTCCCTCAGTACTCACTCAGTAAATACCACGGCCCTTTCTGTGGTCTGAATCCTTCTTAATACCCTGCAATCCTTAACAGCACTGAACAGAAAAGCATCGGCCAAAGACTGACCCTCTGTTTAGAAGAGACGATGCTTCATGGGGTACCACAGCAGCTACAGATTATATTGGTCATTTTTACAAAGAATTAAGAGACAGCAAGCAGCCTGGTCTTTTAAGTGCAGAGAGTCTGTCTTTTACATTTTCTCAGCAGAGGTAATGCAAATGACATGCAGGATCTAAAATTTACATCTGGGAAGCAAAAACCAATTGTTAAAAGTTGTGCTGAATAAATTATTGTATTATAGATATATTAACAGTTTCACTCAAAGATGTGAGTATTCTGACCATAACTCAATACAATTAATGCAAAACAAGTCTTGTTGGTACAGCTGATTGTCTGCCTGTTACATAGCTCTGCACAAAGCATCATCCTGCTATATAAAAAAACACAAACCTCGCCCTAATGATGCCCTCTGCTTTTAAGTGCATTCTGAGTAAAAATGAAAACTTGATGCACTGATAATTAGATTTTAGAATAATCTCCATAGAAACAAATGTTAAATGGCATTACTGCCAGTCACTAACATTTTTGCTTAGATTCTGCCAGTGTAGATGCAACTATAAATCTAAGGCTCATCTTTTACATTTTTGCATCAAGAAAAACTGTGATGTTTTTAAAAGGAAGAGAGGATTGTTGATTGATCAGTGACAGGACCAGCGCCACTGTCAGGCAACAGGTCACAAATAATACTTATTAACAACCTGTGTGTTTTATTGGCACGAAGTCCTGGAAATTAATTTTGTTGAATTGAACCAATCAAAAATTTGTATAAATGTCTTGTAAACATACAAGACAATTACAATACAAGGGCAATTTATCTAAGCCAGCATATATCTTAAAGAGTAAATGCCAGTCACTGTTGTTCATGATAAAGTCTAACGGAAAGGTATTCTCTAATATAAAGGGGTTAAATGTGCATGTAGCAGAACCCTGCCATGTTCACTCCATGTTAACCTGCCTCAGGATTCATTCAACATGAACAGAAAACAACACATGGCTCATACATTTAAAAACCTGAGGACATTAAATGGAGTAAAACTTTTATAGGAGGTCCAAATTAAAATCAAGTGTCAAAAACAAACAAACAAATACTTTACATCCACACAACACCACACAAAATCAATAACAGACTAGACAATATCCCTACCATAATTTGCCTCTCTGTTGCCTAGAGGTCGTGTCTTGGTTCTGAGGTATTACTGAACAATCTTAGCCCTCTTTCTGTGCAGTTCAAGTTAATACTTTCAGTATTTCCAAAAGCACTTGCAGTGCGCAGTTGTTATCTTAGACAGCCAGGCCTTTCTGGTAAGCTTCAAAATAAACCCCCGTCTGTTGAGTCAGTGAACACATCATCTGTCAACACATTCAACCTGCTCTAAAAACATACAATTTGTTCAGTAATTTGTTCTTCCTTTCATATCCTTCAATTAAATACACGACTTTTAAAATATCCAAGTAATGATCATCTTGAACAAACAATGTCCACAATTCCCCCGTCTTTTTCAATCAGATTATAGGACGCCGAGTGTGGCTATATACTGTACTTCTGCCATTTAAAAGCAAGCAGTCACAGTCTGGAGTAACCATGCAACAATCTTAGAAACACAATAGCACATTAACATTACAAACAACCCAGTTAAAGGGTTGGGTTGAGCCACGAATTGATTTAGAGATAATTACAGGTAAAAAAAAAAAAAGATCACATTGAGTTCTGCTGGTCTGGCATGAGTACAAGTAACATGATTTATTTGTTTGCAGAATAGAGGATGAATCCTTTGTGTTATTTCTGATTACATTTATATGAATATGCTTCTATATTATAGAGCCTGTCACCAGGTCTGATATTTAAACTATCAATGAAATCATGCTGGAGCATTATCCATGTATAAAATTGCACACAACCTGTCTGTCAAGCCAGACACTGTAGATGAGATCAGTGTCATTTCTACTGCTGTGTTTAATCAACTGCACAGAAAAGAACCAACATCAATCTGGAGTAGATAAAAAGTGCAGCAAATGGAAAGAGGCTGCACATGACGTAATAGAAAAGCAATTTCAGTCTACAATAAGCACTAAAAGTACACAGTGCCACCTAATCAGCATAAACCCAGGCTCACTGTACCACACCGACATGCACTCTGGAGCTGTGCTCGCAGCTGTTGTTTGTAGTGGCTGACTGACATGTGTAAACCAACATGGAACAGGAGGAGTTCAGTGAACATTTCTGCATTTGGCAGCTTTCTTTTAGCTTTTGGGGGCATTTGGAGCTTTGGAAATTAAAGTTTATGCTCTTGAAAACAGTGAAATAATTGTCTCCAACCTCAAGATCTGCACTGCATTTCCAAGGCACAAGAGCCCAAATGTCAATGGCCATCTCCTCTTCTCAAATTGTTCCAATGCTGTGGCAGTTTCAACACAGTCAGATATTCTGATGACTTTCAAATCAGGGGCATATCATTCAATCACAGTCTCGGGTGACCGACACACAACTATCTCAAATTCAAATACACATTAAACCCTTATTAAACACAGTAAAATGGCTGACAAGAAAACACCAACTTTAATATTACAAGGACAAATTAAAAGCTCACTAACAAATTTAGGAAAAGAAAAATATCAATATAAGAGGGTGTTGAGAGAGAGGGTTAAAGTACAATATGAGCTATAGGCGAACATGATGGTGCGGTGTTATTTTCAAAGCAGCATCGCATTGGCCACAGTGTTGTACTGGAGGTACACAGTACCTGTGAAAAGCTGTGTGTAGGTCGAGAGCCACCTACAGACATTATATAGTAACACATACCATGCTGCGGCACAAATGTGCTGCAATCGTGGCAAATGTGGCCCATTAATTTAATTTGTTGCTCATCTGTATGCATAGATGAGGAGCAACACTACTGGAGATTTCTTCATAAAGTCCAGCAGCTTTCTAATTTATACAAGACATCACATAATACTTCTTGCTTATATCTACAGAAAATAATGTCTCAGTGCGCAGTCTGATATTGTTGCGAACTGTACAAAGCATGAGCTTCTTGATGTGAGGCTGAAGCCCGTTTAAAAATCTTTCCAATCACTGCCTGCTGTCTACATAAATGACAAAGGTGCCACTACACAAGGATCAAGAAATCCGCTTTAAAAGAAAAGTCAATTCCCAGACGTCGTCATGTACACAACACCTATCTAAAGCCGTTTTGCCTAATAAATAGCAACTAGGGCTTTTGTCTGATATGCAATAAAAGACAAATACCTGAAAAACTACAATCAAATCATGGGGGCTCACTAATAACAGATGTTTGAAAAGCAAGAGCATATACTGTATAAAAAGGCTAATCCAGAACGTCAAGCAACATCTCTACTACTTAGAGGAACAATGCTTTTATTTTAAACATACATCTTATAATGTATGCAGTCAAAAGTAAATACTTATGTAAATCACTAACGATGTAAAAGAGAAAGAGCAGAAATAGAGAAGTTAAAAAAAGAAGTTACAGTTTCACAATTTATGACCACCATGACCCTTGCAGATGGTTAAAAAAAACAAACAAAAAAAAATAACAAGAGTGGGAAACGAAGCAGGAAAAACCCATCTTGTGAAAAACTAAGCACAGCCTGTACACCGACAAGTCATCGCTTGGCCAGCCTGGGGGTGAGAGCAGGAAACAAATCTACCCCATTTGTGGGAAATCTGGAAAATATCCATATTCATAAAGGGGGGTGGGGGGTGGGGTGCCTGACTATGTGTGACTACATGTGCAGGGCTCTCATTGTGACTCTCCTCCTGATAAACTGTGACATTTCAGTCATCACCAGGGAGGGAGGACTCAGGTAGAAAGAGGGCAGCACCTGTCTTGGACAGTGTCACAGCTTTCTGCTCGAGTGAGGAGATTTGCATAATTACAGGACAACAAGTGTACATCTTTCTGTCTGACAGTGTCAAAGGGAGCCTGCACAACCCAAGGCAAAACAGTCTTACTTTCCTTTAAGGGAGGAATTTTCATATTTCTTAATGTTAGCTAGCTGAGAACACAGCTCTTAGGGTGGAAGGCTTGGCCTCACTTATTTAAATGAAAAGCATGAGGTTTAGGTTCAATAGGTACATTGAGACGTATTAATGACAAATACATCTAAATAAACAATGTGCTCATATGACATGCACCTTCTTCTGTGCACCATTGCAATGTGGTCTGCAACAAGAGCACATATGTTGCATGCACAACAGCCTGACATCTAACCGAAGTACACAGCTCTACTGTGCAGCAGGGAGACCAATAAAATAAAAGAAAAAGGAGTAGCCAGACACAAAAACAGATCTAATGGGTGATATAAATCAAAAGAGGAGATGATGTAAAAGCAGAATAAAGAGTGATTAGTCTGGTGGGTGTTTAATAGGAAACAGAGTAAAATTTCCAAACCCCTTCTGCAACATGAAAAGAGTAATAGAGACAGCCAAAGCCAGCATCCTCATCTGAGATCAATGATTTTTAATCCAGGACAAATGCATGCATTAATGCTCTCTTAACCTCTCACACCCTTTTCTCAGCACACATCTTAATCTTGCTCAGTCACTCAACACCATCTGCCAATGTTTTAAAAACCTGCCTCCCACTGAAAAGATCTCTCCACTCCACAGAGCCACCCTCCCTCTTGATAAATCTCTTTCTGTTTAATGATGCAATTTTGCTGAAAAGTTCAAGATCATTACCAACCAGAAACTGAGAGGTGCATACGTTACCAGCGACTAAAAACAATGAGACTGCCAATTCACCAATGAAAAATATGGCAAGGCCTGGTGTACAGGCTGTTGTGTATTTATGGGAGCCCATTTGCTGCAGATGATATTTGTAACTAGTAATGGGCAGCACACTGTGTTGTATCACAATGAAATATGAATCCAGACAAGCAACAATGGTATTTGGAGAAAGCTGTCAAGGAATATTCCATGTAGGGGATCGGATAGAAATAGGATATCATCTTGTCTACTGTGAGCAGATTAAATTTTTTGTTGCTCAATGGTTTATCAATGAAAAGCTCCTGTGTAGACAGAAATGACTGCAAGTTGAACTCTAACAAAAATAAAATATCAGTTGTGAGAACCCTTCTACACAGTGAGAATGAAAATGCCTCTTAATGAGAAGGATGATAGAGAAAGGGTGGGGCAGTATGTCATTTATCTACATTAACAATGAGTCAGATGACAATGTATTGTACAACAAGGAAGGAATCACCTTTAGCGCTGAACCTACAGGGAATCATCCCCTGAATCTGTAACGCCCCTCAGCTCTACAAAACATTTTGCATCTTTGAGCTCAATGCATTAATTATTTGGTTCATTCTCACTGCTCGGATCAGTGACATTTCTAGACACAAAAAGCAGCTGTGTTCAATTAAAAAGCTGTATGTACCTGCCGCCCACTAAACAGCAAACAAAGCTAGGAACTAGTTGGTGGACATAGCAGAATAAGAACCAGAACTTCTCTTAAAAGCAGGTGAAGACCAAAAGAGCTGAGATTAATTATTGTACCTATATTCCTCAGACTGCCTGAAATACCATTCCGGATGAATGATAATGTAATAACATCCCCTAATGAAGTAAGTGGGCCTTGTATTAAGGTATTTTGAGCTAAATATTATTTTACAATGCAATATGGTCTTTTCAAATAAACTACACTAAAAATTACACTGGGCAATTAATTGTTTTTAAAGTTTTAAAATTAATTCAACTCTTACATTGTGACTATTTGTAGCTTAAAACTAGGACATGCATCACTTAAAAACCAAACACATACGGTGTCCCACAAGGATCGATTCTTGGGGCCCTCCTCTTCAACCTGTAAACGTTCCCAACTTTTTTGAATTTCCCAGAAATGTAGTGTTGCTTATCATAGCTACGCGGAAGACACCCAGATATACTTATCGCTCTCACCAAACGACTATGGCCCTATAAGACTCATGTCTACAGTATGTCTGGATGCAACACAATTTCCTTCAAATAAACAAATGTAATTATTATTATAGCCGTCAGTGATTACCTCAAGTCCAAGACACTAAAAACAACATCTGTCAGGAATCTTGATGTAATCACTGATGAGGATCTAAATTTTAATGGCTACATCAAAGCTGTAACAAAATCATCATTCTGGCATCTTAAAAACAACTACAATTAGAAACCTATCTATGCAGGATTTAGAAAAGCTCATTCATTCTTTTGTTTCTAGCAGGGTAGACTAATGTAATGCACTCCTGATTGGCCTCCGCAGTAAGACCATTAGATGATTGCAGGTCATGCAAAATGCTGCTGCCAGAATACTGACAAACACCAAGACAGAGGAAAACATTAACCCAGTCCTTAGATCTTTGCACTGGCTTCCAGTTAAACACAGAATTCAGTTTAAGGCCCATCTTATTGTCTGCAGGTCTCTCAATGTTCTAGGCCTAAAATATATCAAAGATATATTGTACTGATATACGGTATATATATACATAGATATACTGTATATACACATATATACATAGATATAAATCTAATATGCATTCTAATGTTTTATCTATATATGGAGTTTAATGTTTTGTCTGTGTTTTGTGTTTTACCTATTTGTATGCATTATGGTAAGCACTTTGTGTATGGAAAATGTGCAATATAAATAAACTTGCCTTTTAACAGTTGCCACATGGACTATTACTTCAATAAAAAGTAGTTCAGAGGAAAAGTTTTGACACTGAGGTCTGTGGATTTTCTAGAGTAGCCAAATATATGTTAACTGAATTTCATAAAAATAGTCTTTTATTCTGTGAATGCCTTGAACTAAACGCCATTCATATGTATTGTTTGTGGTCAAAGGCAGATTCCAGAGGCAAAAGTTTAAAAACCTAGTCAAAGAAAATAAACTTTCTGCATAGACATATACTAGAAGTGAAGGGGGAAATCATTTTTGGGCAAGCTGACCCTTTAAAAAAACATGTCAGTTCAATCAGCCTCAGGACATGCATATTTGCTTACTGCCCTCCTGGCTCAATCAGCTAATCAACTAAATAACAGACATATGCCGTAGACGGTGCCTTTATTAAAGTGACCCAGATTAAACCTTTTATCCACATGGATCCGTGTTTCTGCCACATCAACTTGGAATTAAAGAACAAAAGAAGGTATTTAAAAAACGAGCGAATAGTGCAGAGTTCAAAGGATGACACGTCTCAGCAGTGAGGTTCGAATTCTGACAAGGAGCAGGATGTGACAGGGACCGCCTCCCAGACACCAGAGAAGTTTAATCATATCCCATGGTTTTACACATCACTGCTCCTCGCTGCAGTCTAGATAAATCACTCCTTTTAATAAAGCCTTTCTGGGAGTTTGCAGACTCTCAGAAGAAATCGTGATCTGTGTGCTAATGTCAACTATCTACATAAGTCCCTTTGAAATAATACACAGGTATATTACCTTGTTGGTCACAGAAGCTCATGGCACTGACACTTGTCACTATTCTCTTCTAAAATGAAGTTTGAATTAGAAGACGACTGGCAGCTCTTTGGCCTTAAGACAGTCTGAAGTCATTAGCCAAATCTACTGTACCTTCAGGTAAAGTCACAGGTAAAGATAGTCACCACAAGAGATGCAAGATAATAAAAGGTCATACCAAGTGTTTTCAAGAGGAGCTGAGGTGTCGGTTCAAACCATCTGAATTTGAACTTACTTCCCTCTGAATATCTTCTTGCCATAAATAAGGCTGTGTGGATACAAATGAAAACACTATCGCATTTTCAAATTGCTTTTTAAAAATACCAAAGCACATGCCACATAACTGTAAAAATCAAGTAATCCAAACAATGAAAAACATATTCATATAAAGGATATCAATGCAAGCTCTCATTTCACTACAGCCAAACCCTTTCTCTCATCACATCCCACTCTCTCTAATGACAGGCCATGAACACCTGAGCTATCAAGTTACAATCCTTCCATCTATCCATCTGTTGATTTTTTTGCTGCACATCCACTTGCAGATAGCAGTGGCAGCAGGTTCAGCAAGGTAACCCAGATGTCTTTTTTATTTAAGTCACAACCTCCAGAATTCTCCTGGGGAATCCTGAGGCATTCCTAGGCCAGATGGTTCTTCATAATCCCCATGTGTTTTGGTTCTGCCACAGGGTACTCTACTAGTGCTTGGGATACCTCAGGGAGACATTCGAGAGACATTATCAGATGCCCAAAACACCTCAATCAGGTCCATTCAGTGCAAATGAGCAGCAGGTCTGCTCCTAGATTCTCATCCTACCCCTGAGGCTAACCTTAAAGGAAACCTCTTTTGTTTTCAATTTCACTTACTTAGTACCCACAGCTTGTGGTCACAGATGAGGATAGGAATACAGATTGGTTAATTGAGACGGTGCTTAACTGACAACACATCCATCACTACGGATTCTGAAACGATTGTTTTGTGAGAGTAATTTATTTAAAAGTGCATCAGAAATGAGAGCTGCTGAGGTTGAACACTAGTGTGAAAGTTTGCTCTCTGAAACTGCTGGTCCAAACAATCTTCAACCTCTTGAGGTTTGGAAAGGTGCTCAAGCTTAGCAAATTATAAAGTTCAGCTTTGAGTGAAGTCTAATGAGATAAACAGAATTTTCCTGAGACTGAAATCTGACCCATGTCCAGACCAATGCATGTTTTCAAATCATGAAAGCGCATCTCTCTACCTTAATGTATTCTGCACAAATCCATTGCCTGTATGCTTCCAGTTCATTTCACATTTGGTCTTATCACAGCTTTGGGTAAAACAAGGTGAAATTAATGTTGTGGAAATGTATGTCATGATGATCTATAATCAAAAACATATTTTCCATATGGGGAACCAGCTGTCCATAAGAAAACTGTAAACAGCCACAGACAACACTAATATAGGCAAGATGGCAATTTAAAGAAATAGCTCCATTTTAATTTTGCAGGACTTGTTTTGAATCTCACACTGGGGTGCACCTCACTGTATTCTCAAAGATTCTCAGAGTTGGACACCGTTACACTTTTTTTCAACACAAGATCACACGTTAAAGCTACAGCTCACTGTGCTTACCTTAGAATATATTGTTTATATGGAGCCAAAAGTCACAGTGAACAAAATGTACAAAATCCTTACTAGGCAGGTGCTAAAAAGCCATTTTTGATCATAATACTATAGGTGTCTGTTATTATATTAAATGCGTGATGCCATTTCTTAAACACTGCCATTATCTGACCACTTACGACAGTCAGCTTTCTCCAGTCAGTCCAAGCTGCTGAAAGGATCAACGTACTACCACACTGACATTAATTCAACCTTAGAGCGACTGTATGGCAGGGAAGCAAGAGGTAATCATGTCCACCATAAAGTAAACGCATGGTTTCTCCGTCAGTCGATGGGTAGAGGTTAGACAAGGGGAGTATGAGAAATGAATTGCACTCAACTGTTGCAGCGTGAGAGGTGGCACACACGACAACAAAAACACGTGAAAATCCTTCACAGGTTTTGTCATTAGTAGACATGGAAGAAATAATAGACGAGACACTGTAAGCCTTTTACTACGAATGTATTACCATGTCTTTATTCTCTTGGAGGCGATCAAGGTAAACAAAACTAACTGCTTTAACTGTATTACCATGCTAATTAATTAACTTTCCAGGGCCTCTATGGGGCAAGTAAAATGTAGATTTTAATTAACAGCTGAAGCTGCAAGGTTCATGTGGTCCATTATTAAGTATTCATTAATTAAGAATATGCCATTCTGACTACTGGAAAGGGTTTTATAAAGACCCTAAAGCTAAAAAAAAAAAAAAAAATTCACATTTAAAGTTCATTTAAATAAGTATTTAGTGTCATGCAAGGTCCTGTTTCTCTGAACAAAAGTAAAAAAATATTCCTCCAACTTGATGAGCTCATACAAACTAAGATTTTAAAATGAATCTTGTCAACACTGGAGAACAGATAAAATCTAATAAAATTGGACTAGTTCTTTAAAAAAAAAGATGAGCTGCACTGGTAAAAAGAAAACAGTTTAATATGACAGTGGAATAAGAATCCAAACATTTCTAATTAGCTTTCTTAACCCTAGAATTCATAACAATGGATAAAATAACTACATGTAATTTAAATTGATTTATTTCGTATACAGTTCCCTTCAGAATCTGTGCACAACAGCAGACACATTTAGTGACTAGGTGGTAAAGAAAGTGGAAAACTTAGCAGCTAAGAAGTCAGATATTTAACCAAAGGTGAAAAAAAACTAAGATTGAAAATTAGACATTCACGCTATGTGATCAGACATATGACTCCAAATGAATGCCAGCATTGCTCTGTATCTGTTGATGTGTAAATGAGTGACTGTTAGCACCTACGGTGTTAACACAGAAGTGTGGTTACAGCTTGTTTTCTTGTTGTACTTCCCCACTGGCTAAAAAAGAAACATGTAATTTATATCACTTGAGTAGAATCAGTTCAGCTCCGACTGTGGTGAAATGCTGTACCTAGACCAGTGATTTGGAAAAATAAAAAATCTAACTAAATTTGGTCAACAGAGGATGATGATGGAGAAATTGAGCAACGGATCACAGCCATGACCTGTCTTTACAGATGTATGTGACGCTGTCCTTCTAAGATCCTGGTGAAAGGAGGATTCAGCTGCTCAGAAATCTCAGCACCGGAAAGTATTCTGAGGTAACTCTCACAAGTGTCACAGCTGTCAGCTGGCATAATTATCAGAGAGGACTAGAACCGACTTCCAAAGGATCATCTAAGGTTACCCTGTGACAGGTCAATTCAATATCAAGAAACAAGCTGGGGCTGGCCCAAGCAGGTTTTGGGGCCATGGTTAGCCCCCTTTTTCAATCCTGAAACTCCCCTACTGGTGTCTTAGCAAGGAAAGAGGGAGGGAAACCTAAAGGAATACTTCCACAAAAATATAGACTTGTGACTATCAAACACACCTCTTATAGTTCTCTGTGTTTGTAGCTTGTATCTTTGCAGGGGATGGCAGCTGCTTGGATCCAGTGACCCAATTTCACTGCAAAATGTGCTAAAATGTTCAATGAATACTCTTACAACCACCACCATCATCAATTTATTCACATATTTTGCCCAAATCTACTACAGTCTACAGATTACATTATGTGCACTGTGTTGGAATCTGTCATAACAAAATGAAGCATCATAGGACTCCCTTATGTGAAAGGTCAGTTGGGGGTAAGTTATGGCAACTTAAACCATCAACATCAACTCTTCTCCAGTGCATCCAACTTTTATTTGTCACATACATTTATTCAGTTTTTGGCCTTCAGACTTCATCAGGGTGGGAAAGAAGACAAGAAAATAGGGTAAGGCAAGTCCATGTTTAACTTGGAATGAAAATGCCCCATGTGAAATTATTTCAGGATTTTTATTATGTGCAAATATCTCCTTTAGGAGATGACAAAAAAGACCAATGAAGAATCTTAATCTGTAAAATAAAAAAAAGAACGTCACCACAACTGCTAAGGATCAAAAACTAAATCTGACCTCCTGTTTAATCCATTTTATAATTTCTCTTTTTCTGCTTGCTTTTTTGTCCACGAGCATTAGCCTCAGAAAGTTGCTAGCATGCCAGCCTATGCAGCCGCTTCTCAGTTACATTTTAGAAACAAGTCAGACTGAATCCTGTGAACAAAGCCAGAAACACATGGGCAATGTCAGCCATGCAGACGTTCACATGCACCAACAGCCAACTGTGCACTCCTCCAATGTAGACAAACTTCATGTGTTGCTCTGAAGCTGGACAGATTGTTGGAGCATTAACAGGAAGAGGCACGCACTTTTTGTGGTTTTAAGGGCCAAAGAGCTCATAGAAATGATGACAATTATAAAAATGTTTCAGAATATACAGTATATGTGGATGTCGCAGTTACAAGTTGTGGTTGAAAGTGAATAAAAACATTTTAGAGGCACACCATTGATTAAAAAAAAGCCAATAAGATGCAGACTTGAAGTCCAAACTAAAGGGAAGATGCATCTGCTAAAGCTGAAAATGCTTTAATTTGAATAAAAAATGTCCCTGAGCTGTATGACTCCACTTCATGAGCATACATTATTCAAGAGTTACATAGATTCTAGTGAGTACAGCTTAAACAAGCAGAACTTGGGAGAAACTACTTTTTTCCATACAAGAATTTTGTTTCAGCAGAGTCCTTATACAGTGTAACAGAGACCCAGCAGAGGCTCCACATACCACAGAAGAGACCGAGCCAGACAGGTCTACGTGAAGACAATATCTGACAAAAACCAGACAGACAGAGAGGATGATATAATGGTTGAGATGACAAAGGCAGAGAAGCAGAACCACTGTCTGAGAAAGAAACCCAAAGACAAACTAAGGCTGAGAACAAGTGTTAGGCGAGTCACGTTTCACAGTCTTGTGTGGCTGGACGTTTGCCAGAGCAGTCATTATGCAGCTACAAGGTAGGGAACAGCCTGCGGGTGATAATGCTTTTCACCTGCAAACCTGCAATTAATCTCTACCACCCAGAAGTGGAAAAATGGCTTTACTTTGTGGTCAGTGTGCAGTTTTCTTGAATGTGTGTTTATTATTGTTATGCACACTTCCTGAATGCTTTTCATTCAGTGCATGCACAATATTATATTATATGTTAAGCCTGATTTTGTTATCAACAATAGCATTTGCTGAATGTTCTTACACTAGCTGTGGTTAATCGAGTCAATTTAAATGCATCAGCCTGACACAAGTGGACCTGGCTGTGTACCACTGCAGAGGTCACCACAGGCAGTCAAAGGCCCGTGTCTACTATTTTGAGGCAAATACAGCCAGAAGCCATCAGACCCATGTGGGAACTATGATCAACTTCCATGCAGTGAGTATAGTTAGAGACAAGATGAGGTGGAGATATATCTCCAAGTTATGAAAAGAAGGCAGTGGACACACCCACTAGCATCAAGTTTAGCTAAGGAAGTTTTGGTCACAGGCCATAGCACTTTCTTCAGCTGGGGACTGGAAACTGGCTGCAGCCCTTTTTCAGCTGGGGACTGGAGACTGGCTGCGGACCTGGACAAACAACAGTTCCTGAAAACACGCTGCACGTGCCACTTTACAATCCGATCTGGTCATAAAGACCAAATACCAAGTCGTCCTAATTGAGCTGACTGTGCCATGGAGAGACCTTTTGTACAGAAGTTCTCCAAGTATGAGGATCTCCTCAGCCTGTGCAGACAAGCAGTGTGGAATGCCAGGTGTCTCCCTGTCAAAGTCAGGTACAAGTGGTTTTGTAGCCCACTCCCTGGCTGGAGTATTCAGTGTCCTGGGTATCAAGGGTGAAGGGAAAACAAAGAGCTATCAGCAATGTCACCAATGTGACAGAGAAAGCTTCATGTTGGCTGTGGCTCAGAAAGAGATCACTAGTGGCATGGAAGTAGTTTTGTGCCAACTGGATACAAGTAGGGGCCCGATCAACCCCTGCTGGGTTTCCTGGGGAGGTAGTATGGCACTGAAACGCCCAAAACGCCCACTGATCCCAAGAACATCACTGATGACGTGTCCAGTTAGTGGCCTCAGCGGATGTATGCGTTTCATGTCTTCACACTACAACCGCAGGTGCTCAAAGATGACCACATTACATAAATACAGCACACAAGTGGTGTTAGTGTCAGCTGTTTAAGCCAGGAACATTTCTTCTTCTTAAAATAAAGTCAGTGCTGACAATAGTGAAAGTTCACTACTTTCTTTACAGTTTCATTCAGCTAGACACCAAGTCTTCAAGTATTAAGTTTCTGCATTCATAGCTTTCCACTCAAAACATTTATGCACAAATTTCTACCAGAGCAATTATTTCATTACTGTTAATGAACCTGCTGTCAGTGGATTATTCCAGTTCACTGCACACCTGTGAGGGAAAATCAGGGCAATTTGCTATTTCACAGCAGAGTCTCTTCTGCATGTATTAATTGAACGGGCAAGAAAGAAAAGACAATGCAAACAGCGCTGAACTCCCACAGTTCATTTCTTTTGTACAGTTAATTGTGTTAACGCAAGTGTTGCTCTTTCATGCAGCACTGTGTGTGTTGACAATTACAGAGACATCAGGTTCTGTACTGTCTGACTGCAATTTATTAACAAAAGTAAAACAAAACGGATTCTTACACCTCTCACAAAGTCAAGAACTGCAAAAGGCTGACAAACTATTTTATGCACATGGTAACACTAAAAGGCCGGGTATGTAAATTTATGCCTCTAAGCATCTAAAACTCACAATTACAACTTTCCAGTCAGCCTACTTTTATAGATTATGAAACAGAGGGTTCACTTTCTTTCATAATTTATTTCACTGTAAAGCTGGACTGGCAAATTTAACCAGAGATGTACAAAGGGGAAGTGACATTCATCTATCTCTTTTCACTGAGCAGCAAAGTGGAAGCCAGGGTTAATATTTCCTTTAACATTCACTCACTTTATAAAAAGGGATCCACATATCAGCTAAAATGTGTGGGAAATGTAAAAGGTGGGATTTTAGTATCTACAAAGCGACAATGTTTTACAGTCTTTACCTATTTTACAAATCTTGTCTGACCAACAATCCCTAGGGGTAAACTCCACTGCTTATTTGCTCACTGCTTGCTGTCTATTTATATTTTTCTAACTAATAAAAATAAATGCTGTGGCCAGATATTCACTTTCATCATCCGGTCGAGTCAAACTGCTTGAACATATCGGTCTGAAACCAGACTGTGGGAGTGTGAATTTGCAATTAAAGTTTCCTGTAGTTTGTTAATAACCAATATGTGCTGATCCAGGGAGGCGATGTGATAAAATTCTGGCTTTCTGGAGAGACAGACAGTGGGGCTGTGTGATATTTTAGATAACTGAATGGTTCCAACTTTGTGGCAACAGCCCCTGTCTATTTTAACACACACTTGTGCACAAATCAGCCTCACAAAGAAACAGCCTTTTCCACTTAGTGAGAAACAGCTTCAGCTCAACAATTACATATGGGTGCCCATATGGGGAGGTCAATATTTTGGCTGTAGTGTACTTAACTTTGTCAATGGCAAAACAGAGGGGAGGCCCTTCCTCTAATGATAAAACATTAACTGGCCTTATATCTGAATTATGTAATGCCATGCCATTTATGTCTTACGGTTGTAAATGCTTGTTTATATGAAGTGGCAACAAATTATTGAATCTTCAATCTGAGAGAAGACATACAATTCTCTACATTACATCCGAGTACACTGTAAACATCTCTTCTTGCTGTATATCTCTACCTTATCTCTCTCTCTCTCTCTCTCAGTGCACTTCAAGTCTTTGAGGGCCTGGCATCTCAAGCTGGAGCTTCTCATTGACAGTCAGGGTAGCAGCATCCGAGCACATCACGCTGCCAAGCTCAGCACAGATGGGATCAAATATACTGCTTAAAGTCATCATTCACTTTAATGTTGCAGCTACATGGCCAGGGGAAGGATCTCGCTCTCCCTCTTTCTGTGGACATTAAAAAGTTACCTGGTGTACACACCCCCCCACCCCCAAAAGGCTGCTCTGTATTCCCAACCAAGGGTGAAGGAACGCCCCCCACCCCATCTCTAAGCTGAACAATGGAGTTGCAGACTTTATACTATGCCATTCTGTAACTTATCAGCCCCACTATATGGTCAGCAGAAGTAACAATATATCCACCTAGAGCTGTAATGACCCTTCTTAGACTCTCACAATAGATGTTTTCAGAGAAAATTCCTCCAAACCTTTTCCTTTGTCTAAACACAGTACTTGCTCCATCTTTTCCTCTGCTGTCTAAGGAGATTTCTGCATGTGTGGAGAAAAAAAAACAAAAAACAAAGAGCCTCACCACTGATACCTTCAGAAAAGCAGATACAATACTTGAATTTGATTCGACTTCTGTCCTCAAACCACTGCTTTTGTTAAAAAAAAAGTGATGTGCACTTTCCTACTGTGCTTTATGTGAAGCAGAGCGGCCCCGTGAAGGTGTCATATTAGAAACGCAGGTGAATCAGAAAGATAATGCTCACTATGAAGTGATTATTAATTTGAATGTGGTGAGCTGAAGAACAGAGAGAGGGCTGGAGGGTCCCCACAGGACTTTAAATAAGATTTAAGAAGAGAAACCATATACATCATCAATTTGACATGACTGCTTTTGAATCACTCACTTGCTGCACCTGCAAACTTCATGAAGGAAAGCAGCTGAACCAAGAGATTGAATCTAAAATGAAATCTTTTGTAAAACATCCATTTCATGCTCACACACATGGGGAATATTAATATCCCATCTGGGAGTAAATTCACACTGAGGCTCATACCCTGCAAGTTCCTGCTACCTTACACCATCAAAAACAGCAGGGCTGTCTACTCATGTCCTTCAGTTACACTGAAAAATATAAATATGTATTGCATTTGATTGCATTTTGGCTGAGTAGTTATTTAACCTGATAAACTAATGCACTGAGACTAATGGTGTCACAAAGACCGGTTTCTGATTTATAATGCAACCAATCTATTTTGATTTTCCCAGTCCATGACTTTTCCTAAACATAGGTTCACTATTAGCTGATCAGGTTTAAAGGCTCTGCAATAATGTACCAAAGAGTAGCCCAAATAAAAATTTCTCCCCTCAATCACCATGTCTGGTCATGTATGATATCTGGCTGAGATTCTCATCATTTACTCTGTGTGCCATGTTTTAGGCCCAAGTCCAAAGAGTTGAAGCTGCGTTGTACCAAATATCAGATGGCTGCTCTGCAGTTTCACCATCTTTTAGCTCATGTTGATTTTACAGCCCACAGACTTATATTCACCAGATATTCAGAAACTCTAAATGGATACCAACATTATTCCATATTTGCTGGATATGTCAATACGTCACTGTTTACTAACACATTCCCTAGGTTACAAATAATACAATCACCGGCCACTTTAGGTACATCTGTCCAATTGTATGCAATTCAATGCAACACTTCCGTGTTGACTGTTTTTGAACACATCTGTGTTTATGAAGCTCAAAATGTTTGTTTTTGGTGAAATTGTCATAAATGTATACATTTAATTATATGTTTATTATTGTGGTCATAGTTAAAGGTGGTGTTGTACCGGACTACATTATATTCAGAGGTGTTCCTAATATTCTGACCCTCTCATGTATGTAGATGGGGAGGACAAAAATATAGACATGCCTCTATATAATGTAGTCCGGTACAACACTGTCAGGTGACAGATAACACTAATGTTATCTGGAGGTCCTGGAAGTACAGTGCAATACCATCACAAAAACAAGTGCTTACCACCAAAAATAAGGGACAGAATTTTAAAGCGAAATCTGTACAACTTGCCAACCTATAACAATTAACCTACACCTCAAGTAGAGCAAAGTTTTTCCTCAGGTCTTGTCTTGACCAGAGTTTCTCTACCATGTTTGACTTACCGTACCCGGCTGGATGTTTCCCAGGTCACCAGTCTGGCATGAAAGGGTTGTGAGATGGCGACCAGAATGAGTTCAGGGCTCCCGCTGCTGCCATTTGTGACAGGACTCGCCTTGAAACAGTAAGGACAAAAAAATGGTTAAGGACAGAATGCAGAGCAGTGAGTCAGAGAAAGAAATAGACCCACATACCCTGTTGGGATGTCAGATAAGCATCACAACAGGATTGCAGTCCAACATTAGGCAGCATAGAGACTTGACAATATGACACAGTGTGTCCTTGCCTGGTATCCTGGCATGTGTCAGAACAGAGGTGTGACCAGAGCAGTGACTGGGGATGAGGAGAACAAGAGGTGGTCTGTAATGGTCAGAGAATTCCTGACAATAACATGACTTTCCCTTCAAAATAACCTTGAAAACTCATAAATGGGATCATCTGAGATGGGGATGGGCTGACAAATGCAGACACTTCCACACAGATGTCCCTTGATGTGTGACTCACACCATGTGAGTCACATGCTATGGTCTGCACAGTCACCAGATCTCAAACCAGTTGAACACTTACGGGAGACAGTGCTCTCCACAACCCACCATTAAAGCACCAAATGATGGGATAAGTAGAGTTCCATAGACTCTATGACAAGGAGCACTGTGGTGGATCAACATCTTAAAACACCTACCGTTTGTTTTTGTCACCCATTTGTGAGTAATATCCTTCCAATACATTATAGCTGAGAACTGACATAGAGGTGACCAACGTGTGCAATGCACTGCACTGAAGGTATAAGCACAACAGTCACAGTACAGAATCTTGACTGGCAGCAGTCATTTTGAAAAAAAATCCTAGTAATATCCCTCTGAATGATGTGCCAATTGAAACCTTCCTGTATGATTTGTCACTAGTTATTTTAAAAGTATTCCATTTAACTGTGATGTTGGTAGAAACACTGCATTTGATATAATGCTGTGCTGTGTTATGTAAATCTGCTTGTTTGTCTCAATTTCCCTATTTTTCTTCTCTCCCTCTAACCTGGTCTCACAGAGCAGCTGAGGCTGATAATAAGCTGCGGTCACACCATACTGTCGCTCCACCTGGATTCAGATGCAGCAGTAGGAGGAGGAGGAGTAGGAGGGCAGGTCAAGAGGGGCAGAGGAAATTTGGGTCATGCCTGAAGCTGTAATGATGGTATAATGCACCAGCACAATCTCTGCTGCAGCACCAAATCAATCATATATGCAACACCTTTCGCAGATAATAACTAATGGCTCCTCTCAACAGCCCAAGCCAGCGCACAATATGAATATGCACCCAACAAGTTAGACAAATGAATCCGAAATCTGAAGCTGAATACCTCTAACCTCACCTCTCAAACCACAGCCAATGACATTTCACAACTCCCTCCGAGGCACCCCAAGATTGATCAGAGCAGAAGGTATCAAGCAGATTATGGGACCAAGTTCCTGAGTTTCCATTACTGGCCTCCTAATCTGTTTATAGTGTAATGTGTGTGCGAGTGAGAGGTCATCCATCATGGAGGGACCTCTAAGGACAGAGGAGACAGCAGGGAAGGTTAATGTCAACCTCCATCTGACTGAAGCTCACATCTATTCAGCATCTACTGTAAGTCTCCATTGACAATGCTGAGTGATTTAGCTGCTTTCTTCTTCTGCTCCCAGCGACATCTGTAATGCATGCAGTACTACTCTGGACACACTGAACTGACCACAGAGTGCGTCTTACTTATCTGACTGGTGCTGTATCTTAGCACAGGTCAGCCACCCACCACACTGCACAACAGTATCATGTCACTGAGTCACATGGCCTCAAAGTCGGGCTTAAAGCCATCCTTTCCCCAAAACACAGTGAAAAATCCTACCATTCTAAAGTTTGTGTGAGCAAGGGTCACCTTTCACTGCAACTTCATCAGCTGTAGAAACAAGTTAAATGTGAACTCTGTTGGCAGTTTGCACAGTGTAATTATCAGTTAGAGCTTGCCAGTGTTGCTGATCACCATCACTTGTTTTATGTCAATCATTATTTAAGCTTTAAGCTTTGTAAACAGGCAAAGCTGGCCTGGCTTTTTGTATTCGCTGGGAACACTCCAATTTCCCAGTCCTGCTCAGCTACCCACTGGATCAGTTTATTTGCTGGTAATGCTCTGATTTAACAGATCCGCTAAATTACCCTCAAACTCTGGGAATGCTCCATACCAACAAGCCCTAAACTGCTCAGGGACTCCACTGGGAAAATTGTGCAATATTATGCCACTTAAACTATTCATCGCCTGTGTATTTAGTGGAAATATCCAAATGTCACAGGTCCCTGAACAAACTACCACCTTCATATACTATACTGCCAAAAGTATTCGCTCGCCTGCCTTCACATGCAAATGAACTTGAGTAACAACCGATTTTTAATCCATAGGGTTTAATATGATGTTGGCTTTACACCACTGCATCTGACGCTTTGCATTGCACTTGGTGATGTAAGGCTTGGATGCAGCTGCTCGACCATGGAACCCCATTCCATGAAGCTCTCTACACACTGTTCTTGAGCTAATCTGAAGGCCCCACTGACCCCACGAGGTCTGCTACTGACTCTACAGAAGGTTGGCAACCTCTGTGCACAATGCATCTCAGCATCCACTGACCCCACTCTGTGATTTTATGTGGCTGAGTCGTCGTTCCCAATTGCTTCCACTTTGTTATAATACCACTAACGGTTGACTGTGGAATGTTTAGTAGCAAGGAAATTTCACAACTGGACTTATTGGACAGGTGGCATCCTATCACGGTACCATGCTAGCGACCTATTCTTTCACAAATGTTTGTAGAAGTGCTCTGCATGCCTAGGTGCTTGATTATATACACCTATAACCATGGAAGTAGATGGAACACCTGAATTCAATGATTTGTATGGGTGAGTGAATACTTTTGGCAATACAGTGTATATTCCAGGTATGCAATGCACTCGCATGCCCCTTGAGTTACACGTTAACCCACTACTTCTGTACATTTCCTAAAAATGCTCAAATCCCCCAGATCCTCCAAACTCCTGCATCCCTTCATCTTGTCTATTGAGGCACTGGTTTGCAGCTACAAGCCATAAGATCTCTAAATATTCTACTCATGCCCAGAGAAACCTTTTAGTTGTAGGTCAAGTGGGCAGACTGGTGGGTGGGGAGGCACAGACCCAGAAATTTCATACAAAAGTAGACATTATCATCATCATCACATCATCACATTAAACAAGTCTGGCTGCGAAGGAGTGATAATGACAGTTATGAGCCTTAAACAGATAATTACAGTTTTAAACTGTAGAAAACTATATTATTCAGACAGCAAACCTGTAATATTGTACCACCTGAATGCTCCATCACCTGTCCACACAGAACACAGAAGTAATGATGTATGGTGACTGTACACATGCAACTAGCATGACACGACTTCAGAGCAGAAAGGTGCTGCAAACATGCTTTGCCAAAAGACATAAGCTTTATTTGAAAAACTGAACATCTTTAAACCATAATTGAGGCTATTGAACCAGCCTATTTTAGTTGAATTTACCTAAGGTGAAATAAGCACATGCTCTTTATCGCTGTGCCCCCTAGTGTTTTGTGAACAGAGTGGCATGAAGCTACATACGACTATGCAGCTTTTATTAGGCGGGCAGAATATCAGCTGTTCCTGATTATTATAAACTGTCTCCAGATTACCGGTTTTCCACTTCCTGGTTGTGTCAGTGGTGCTAAAGATGAGCTACTGGGTTAAAAATATTTGGTTGTTTGATAAAAAAAAAAAAAAAAAAAAAATCAAAAATGAAAAGCTTTACATTAAAATCATAAATGGAAAAGTTTCAAAATCATAACGAGCATTATGATTAGAAACATCTGATAACTAAGATCAAATACTACTTATCTTTGTATGTGCCAATAATAACGTACTGAAGCAAAAGTTTAGACTTTGTAGTAACCCGATAAAACATTCTGCCGTTTAAATACGTTTAGATTTGGGATCACTGCCCGATGATTTCAGACACTGCAAAACTGCAACAGCAAGTTTTGCAGTTCTGATTTATGTTTCTGACTGACTTCTCTGTAGCAATAACAGCTGAGACTGGGATTTAGAGTATTTAAAGTCATCAGCCATTTCAATCTGTCATAAACCCAGATCTCACCACCTGGGAGGCAGCCTGGGATTACAAGGAGATGATGATACAGGCAGACTAAACCCACAGAACTGTAGCAACTTCTTCAAGATACCCACAGAGTATCTTGAAAAACTGATATGGTCACAGTTCTCATGAGTGCTTGTTCAAGCATAATGCAAAGTCACTTTTAGAGGTGTGGTTGCCTATGAAGTCAGTGCAAAGCTATGATTTGATGTGAATTCAATGTGACTGGGGCAAATTGAGACAAACACATGCTAACCAGCAAGTCTGTGTAAAAATGCAGATCAGTCATCAACCTCATCCAAGACGGCGACGAGTTGGCTTACAGATGGGAGGTTGAACAGCTGGCCCTGTGGTGTGGTCGTAACGTGGAACTGAATACGCTGAAAACAGTAGAAGTGATAGTGGATTTTAGGAGGAGCTCACTATACTCAGCAGCACTGTTTCATTCATGGAGTCCTCCAAGTTCCTGGGCTCCACAATCTCTCGGGACTTGAAGTGGACAACCAACATCAGTGGCATCATTAAAAAGGCACAGCAGAGGATGTACTTCCTGCCTCAGCTCAGGAAGTTCATCCTACCCCAGAAGCTGCTGATGCAGTTTTACAGAGAAGTCTGTTCTCTGCTCATCCATCACTGTCTGGTTTGGCTCAGCAACCAAACAGGACTGGAACAGATTCCAGCAGACAGTTAAGTCTGCAGAAAGAATCATCAGTGCCATCCTGCCCTCCATGGAGAACCTTTACACCTCACAAGTCAAAAGGAGGGCAGAGAAGTCCCTCACACCGTGGACACAAACATTTTGATCTCCTCCCCTCTGGACGGTGCTACAGGTCACTGTACGCCAAAACAACCAGACAAGGACAGTTTCTTCCCCCGAGTCATCACTCTCAGGAACAGTTAGCCTATGTTTAAGGGTATGTAGGACACTGTATACATCACTGTGCAAAACTGTACAGATGTACATTAGCCACAGTAGCTCTTTTAACTTGTATATATAAGGGCGTGTGTATATCTGTCTTTTTAACTTTTTTTGGTTTTATTCTGTTTTTCTATTGTGCACATCAGGGGCCCTTGGGCTGGAATCATATTCGTTGTATTTTTGACAATATTTGGCAATAAAGGTTATGCCTAACAAGTCAAGTCTGAAACACTTAACATGTTCAAAGGTCTGTGGCCTAGAACCAGCTAGGACTTATTACTCTGCTTCTGCAAAGCTCTTCATTAACAGGAACTATGAGTAGAACAGTGAGCTGGCTTTTACCATGAGTGCTCTCTGCCCTCCTGTCAGTCAGGAGAGGGAAATGAGATGACAGACAGCAGAAAGAATCCTCCTCTGTAGGCTGGTGTGAAAGCAAGTACAGTATGGATTTTTTTTTTTCCTATTTGGTAAATCTCATTCAAAGGTGATATTTAATGAAAACATTAAGCGAGATAGCTCCACCTCCAGCCAATATAAATAATATAAGAAAAAAGCTCAAGTGTGAACATCTACATAGCTACACAGCTGACAGATTCCGTGGCGATATGGACAAAACTGCAAACATGGAATTCAGCTCATTTTTCAATGGCAGAAATATGACTGAAGGACAAGTTCAACCTACTTTTACATGTGATTTTGTGCTGTTGACCAATATATTAAAAAACATTTAACATTTAGGATAACAAGGAGGAAGCTACCTTTTACATTAATGCAATTGTAGGTTTATGAAATTTCACACATGGTACATTAAAAGTTACAATGCAAAAGCCCTGTGGTGTGTTCTGAAGTCAAGTCAGTTGCAATATTTAATCCATGGTACTGTGTTTTTTTAATGTACACTGCTAGCAAGCTTGGCAGTTACCAGTTCCTGGTAAAAAGTCTATTTCTAGTGGTCACAGCATGCTGAAATACATTTCTAAATTAAAAATCCAGCCACTGTTATTCATCATTATCTGTCTGGTGTGCATAAACCTGGTGCATAACGTTAACATATACTTGTCTTTCTATATTTGTGAAAACACTGGCATAATGCATTCATTCCATAGCCCCTCACTTAAACCATCAGAACATCTACCCTAACCAACCCAAACCCTAAAACTGAGTCTCAACTCTCAAAAAGCCCTCTGAAGTTGTGATGACTGGCTAAAATGCCCTCACTTTGCAGAAATGTCCTTACTCTGTTGGTTAAAAACTGGTTCTGGTCCTCACTATGTAGCAAGTACAAGAATCCCCATAAACACAAGCTGGAATTGGTTATTTTATGGCCTTTAGATGAAGAAAGGTTTTACATTCACCATGAGGAATGTCCATTACAGAGCCAAATATTGTATAATAAATTTGGTTTTAAAACGCTGGGGGGAAAAAAAACCGGCACAACCTCAGTGGAAATAAACACTGTATTACCATGAAAACGTACACATAAAACTAGATGTTTGAATTACTGTACTGCATCCCCCACCTCTGAAACCCATAGTCCCACAGTCCATCACAGCCACAAATGTCAGGTGTAATTGGTTCAGAATTAGAAAATTGCTGCAACAAGCTGTTTGAAAAACTCATTTCTTGATCCAACATTTTCATCTCCAGTAAATCAGGAGATAGCATTTATTCAGGCACTATACTTTAAAGAGGACAAACGGTACCCCAAATTTGACTTTATACTTTTCTTCCACTACATGTTAGCGGGTAACCACACCATACGTACCTGCTGGCTGAAGTTACTAGTTATGTTGCATATCCAGATTCCATATTCAACATGACAAGCTATCCCCTTTTTGTTTCCTTGTTCTTCCTCTTTCCATTCTTCACCTGACCTCGTGAAAAGACACCCCTCCAACATGGTAAATAATTCCCTCTTACTAATGCTGAACAAAGTAGCTGCTTCATCACTTAGGCAACAGAGAAAACTGTCAACATTTTTACGTCTAAAAAAAGCACTTGTCACTTTGCATGCTTTGTTGCTCTTTTTCTGCTTTATACAAGTTTCTTTCAGACTCACTCAAACAACACAGGTAAATTAACATTAAATGGACAAGAAAATAATAGACAGTATTCTGACCTCGATACTAAAGAAAATCAATCATTTCTTTAAAATTCAATACTAGTATTTGTTGCAGTCTGTACTACAATTTTTAATGACTGCAGTCCACTTATTTTGCAAAGCATCCCAGAGTCTCATCCTGAACCATAGCAGATCTGAAAAAGATGAAAACTGAAGCTAATCAGTTTGGTCCTGCCATCGAATCAAACACACAGTGAAGTGAATGAGAGCAGCTGTCACAACAGCAGCAGAAAGGAAGAGGAGTAAAGAGCAGGAGGCGGGAAGAGACATCGGCTGACAGCCAGGAGGAACACAGGACTGAAAGATAACACCTCAGCAAACAGACTATGCATCACAGCCCAAATTTCACTCTGTACAAGAACACTGAGAAAAGAAGAAAAAAAAAAACTTTTAACAAAACATCTCACCACCAACATAGCCTCCTCCTCCTCCTATGAACAGTGTTCAGCCTGCTGCTCTCTGGTTGGTATAGCAGTGATGTCAAGCTACAGTCCAAGTGCCCAAGAGGAGCAAAGCTCTGTAACAGAATCTGACAGCTTGCCTGATATTGACGGGCCTGGGTTACCCGAAAAGGAGGAAAGAAATAAAATAAAAATAAAAAAGGAAAAGAAAAAAAAAGACTGACACTGGATGGTAATCAAGTACTACAAATGACTCCTGCGGTGCTCCGTGATCTCTAAAATTAATGACAGTGGTCTGCCATAAACAAGACAACGTAACCTTTGAGGCACTGTGCTGAAAAGAAATTTAATGTCAAGTCACAATTAACAAGATGAACAATTGATTTGTTTCTTGCCCTACATCAACTGGAGTCACTGAATGCCCTTCAGTCCAGACTTTCACTTTAGTACAAAACCATCGTCGCAAAATGTGGTAAAGTTGCAATATAATTAATCAAAGTTCCCTGCAGTTAAGAAGATTAAAAATTACATCTATACTGCAGGCATTTAAATTTTTAACACCACAATGACATCTTTCATCCCCAATTTGGGGGAGAGAATGTGCATACAGATCAACAGGTGTGCTCTCACAGAGCACTCAGACCACAGAGGTCAAAGGGATGGATTCATGTATCCACACAATAAAATCAGAGCTTAAGCTTTTAAACGGTCTCCATTCAGTATAGTTCAACATCAGTAGTGACTGCCTACAAAAGGTATATAAACTAAACCTTGAATTAACTGCGGATCAGCTGGGAAATACATCTCGAGTTCAGCCGACTGTCACACAAGCAACTTATAACTGAGTTATATGCCTCCTGAACAGGCGTGTGGCACTGCCATAGAGAAGGTACGTGCACCATTATGTCCTCAATTTATCTCTAGGTACAGTTAGAAACATGATCATTTTTATTCTTAAGTGATAATTTAACTGCATAGAATACTGATGCTGTTTTTGATTTTTCTAAAGTTGCATTTTATGCTGTTGAAGTATGAACTGATTCAAAGTGTTATAACAGCTGCAGTATCATGTTACAGATTAAGATCAAACCAATATTTTTCAGAAGCACCTGTGTGGGTGCATTAGATCATACCTATCTGCACACTTTTGCATCCACTGAAAGTCCAAGCATCCTAAGTACTAAAGGAGATTCTTGGCTTAAAATGTGTGTAACCTATGCTAGAGCAGTACTTCAGTCTAGGTAAGAATGCTCTGATCCAAGTGTTTAATACACTGTTCATGAAAAAAAAAAAAAACAATATTTGTGTTGAGTACTCTTTATTGATATTCATTCCAAAAGATTTTTGTGCCTGCCAGACAGAGGTTTTGGGCAGAGTTGTAGCTTTACTCTAAAAGGTTTCCTCCAAGCAGCTTGTGTGTTTGTGTGGAGCCTTCAGGCACTCCTGTTTCTGTAACAGAATAAATCCAGTGAAATAGATTGGTTTATTACACACCTGTGATTGAAAATACCAAGCCACATGCCTGTCTACAGGCTGGAGGAACACTGATGTTCAATTGCCACCTGGTGGTTAAAAAATCATACTGCATATTGTTCTTGGTGTTGATCAAATGCCAGTCACCCATGGCAGACACACTGCCAGTACCCCTCAGGTGCAATTTTGACCTAATGCACACAAAGAGCACATCCCAGTTTCCGTAACTGCATCTGCAATATTGCGTTGTACTGACTGTCAAGCTTTAGATCTACTACTGGCTGAGTTTATTTAAAAAAATGACAACATGAGAATATTTACAATGAGCTGTGACCTCTGAGGACGCAAGACAATCAGAAACTTGAATAACTGCTTTGTGCTTTAAGGACAACTAGTCAAATTCATGTGAATGGGATAAATGTGAGGTCACTGATCTTGACCAACAAAAGCTAACCAGTTCCTCCTTGAACTCAAGTGGACATTTGTGCTAAATTTAAAGAATTCCCCTCAAGGCATTCCCGAGATACTGCGTTCATGAGAACGGGCCGGACGAACAGACAAGCCAAAAACATAATGCCTTGAGTCACTGTTATCACCGGCACCGAGGCATAAAACTGTAATCCCCTCAGAGGAATCCACAGACACCGTCCACCAACTCCCATTACTTCTGCAAAACCGCCTCTGTAAAAGCAATTACTGAGATATACACATGCTGCGTTGACTCAAATGATCACTGAACATATGGATCCTATGACAAGTACTGTCAGAAACATATATCAGTGTTTTTACATATTTTCTACAATACATTTTTGGACTGTGTTTTTATGAGGACCATAAAGACAAATCTTATTTGCAGACAGATGTAGCAAAACTAGACTTCAGTGTCGCTCACCAGTAATAAGCTCACAATGCAGCTCGAGATTCAAAATGCCTCCCAAGGGTACACAGTGCTCATCACTGTTCCTGCTGTGGATGACGTGCTGCTGCAGTGCTGTTCACGTTGTCCACTTTTGACATGCTGTTCTGGTCCGATGCTTCATCCATCTGCCCACTGAAGTAGAGACAAGACAGATGAGTCTTTCTTCAGAGCAACATACTGACAAGACTTAGTGGAAACAGAGACATTTTACATTACTTAAAGACTAGGTTGTACAGTTATTTAAACTCAAACATTTTCTTTAGCCAAAACAAGTACAGATCAGTAGTGAATCTGCACTTTCCCCCTCATTTATTCAGTTCTATTCAGGGTTAAAAATGCCATCTTCCATGTTGACTAAATGAAACCTGTGTAAGATAACATTCAAAAGAGAATAATCAGAATAGTATTCATCAAGGAAACCATAAAACAGCTGGTGATTTCTACATTACAAGTTCCATTGTTTGCCATTTATCAAATTAAAAGGAAGTTAAGTGAATCGGACCTTCATGGTCGAATTGCACAAAAAAACCGAAAGAATCTAAACTTGTAACATTTTGCTTTGTTTACTATATCATTTCATGTGCTTTGTTTCATCCTTATGAATCTATGCAGAAAATGAGAAAAAGAACTGAGGTTTGTCTAAACTCAAAAGACTCAAGACTCAAAGTGTTTATTGCCATGTGCACAGTGAGGAAATGTGTTTCCCTGTACAATAAAATTCTTACTTTACTGTCCACAGTAAATGCCGAACAATACAAGGTGAAATATAAGGTAGACAAATAGTACACAAAAATCTAAAGGCACTTAAAAACAACAAGTGGAAACAAATGTAATCAAAAAAATATAAAGAATATAATAAAGAGAGAATATATCAGAGCTGTATGTGCAATAGGGGGCACTGGGTGTGCAATTATGCATGTGCAAACTTGAAATGTAAACTGTACATATGGTATTACATGAAGTCCTGATTGTATACTCCTGTCAACTGTTTAGGAGTCTGATTGCAGTTGGAAAGAAAGAGTTTTTCAGTCTAGAAGTCCTGCATTTCGCACTCCTGTGCCTCTGGCCAGAGGGTAGAGGTGTGAACAGTTCGTGCTGGGGGTGGGTGTGGTCAATGAGGATGGAGGCCGCTTTCCTGGGGACTCTGCAGTGGTAGATGTTCTGCAAAGAGGGCAGTGGAGTCCTGGTGATCTTCTCCGCAGTCTTTACCACTCTCTGCAGGTGCTTGCAGTCCATAGCAGTAGTGCTGCCATACTAGACGGTGATGCAGCTGGCCAAGATGCTCTCAACGATGCAGCTGTAGAAGTTGCTGAGGATCCTAGGCGACATGCCAAACTTCCTCAGCCTCCTCAGGAAGTACAACCACTGTTGGGTCTTCTTAACCAGCTGTGTCAATTTATTGGCTACATTTTTTTCTGATCTTTTCTCTTTTATAAGAAACCTATCTATGAATCTTGATCGACCTCTGATCTGACCGGCTGATGAGATCTCCTCTCCTTCCTCATGCCCACTATCTCCTTTGTCTTGTCCGTGTTGAGGGCACCATGACACCAGACCAGCCACTTCCTGTAGGCTGCTTTGTCTTCTAATACTTTCTCATAATTTAGCCACATTATGCAACAATCTACTATATACACTTATAAATGTACTCCTGTCTACCATTTGACTGTTACTCCACTTGGTTCAACCAATTTTCTACATTTGTCATGTAATTTTTTGCATTTTAGAACTTTAATGCTTGTATTCTGTGGAGCCCAGAGCAGAGGCCTTACCTTTTAATGTACATGTGCAGTGAGCAGCTTTACTTGAATGACTCGAATGCCTGAAATATTGTACCCAATGCTCTCAATATATGGTTTGTTGAGCTCAAGTAAGTGAATAACTGTTGGACTAGACTTGGAAAGGTGAGGCTTTGGCCATGTTCTCCTTTGTTTAAGGGCAGTAGTTCCCCCTGGCTGAATCCGCCTACTCCTCTCACAGTTGAGGACAAAATTACATCGTACATATTCATGTCAAATTCTATCACGAGGCCACAGCTGCTGTGATCACACAAAATAAATACAATGGTTCAGGATAGTCACCAGTTTTTTTTTATAATAAAGAGCCAAATTTTGTTTTATAAAAACAAGAATCTATCCAAGCATCAATCAGTAGGAAAGTCTTTAAAATTCAGACCAGTGGTACGAGTTTAAAGCTTTGAGTTCCAACTTTATAAATAAGGCAATCTGCAAAAGAGGGCAAATCAGGAAGGGGAAAAATTTGCCCTGAATAAAAGCAAAAGTTGAACTGGCCTATTCATGCTCACCAGCTCTCAGGTTCGAGTCCGTAGACCTTGTTCCACCCATTAGGAATGAAATCTTTTTAATGGCAGGGTACTTTTGACATTTCAGGATGGCTCAAATATCCTGCCCAACCACGTCCTCATCTTTAGGCTGGAAAAGGGAGAGCACAACCAAAACAGAATTGTAGGCAATGAAATGACAAGAGAAAATCCTCTGTATTCATGTCAGGTGGGGTGAGTGACTCAGATGGCCCCTGTGCACATTAGGTGTCACCACAGGCTGTCAGGACAGGTCAGCTGTGCCACTGCAATCAGCAACCCGACAATTAGTGCAACTCATCACTGTCACGACCCCACTGGTTTTCTAAAAACCCTTAAGTTATAAAATATGTACTAGGACTAGGTCTTGGATAGCCAAAGTATTTTAAATTGTGTATTACTGAATCCATGTCACCACACTCACTTCAGTTGCAGAACTTAAGGACATGCAAAGTTACACATCATGGACCATCATGGCTTTATGCAATTTTCTACGGGGCTACGCGGGTTAACGTTAGCATGTGCACAACACGTGGCAGCTCTCAGTTACCATACTCACTAGGGAAAAACTCAACCTTAAAAGAACTTAATCCGTTTATGCGACTGCAGTGACATGCGTGGCTACTAGTAACAGTTTCTATTCACAACTACAGTACGTTAACAGCAACTTAGTCATGTTAGCACGCTAGCTGGTTAGCAATACTCGGATTTAACATGCGCTTCTGTTTCTTATTAATGCAACAGCTATAAATGTGAATCAGGACTTCTTACAACAAAATAGCGAGACACAGATGCTCCAATTCAAGATTCAAAATCGAAGCGGCATTTTCCTTGAACTGCTGCTTCCAAGCTTGCGTTGGTGTGGAAAAAGACACGTGATCGATAACGTCGGAAACAGGAACTGCCTCAGTCTCCTGAATGAATCACGTGACTGGCTCAAACCTGTCGATACTGCTTAGTTTCTCAATAAAAATCTTTGCATCTCCATCCAACGTACATAATCACACCCTACCATCTTATCACATCCTGTTTCCACAAGCGCACCTTCATAACAAATGTCTTTTTTTATTTAATTAAATTTTTTTTACAGTAGTAAGATGCTGTATATTTTTATCAAGACATTACCATCAAAAACAAGTTAAAGAGCTGAATGTACAAGTGCAGTTTTGTTGCTGATTTATTGTGTCACCTCCTTCTTGCCTCTAAGATCTTTGTTAGTAAATTCTGCCATCTTTGCAATAACTTATGTGCAATAAGTATTTTCCCCCATTGTCACTTGATACACTTTATCTGACTGGAACTAAACTATGGGAAAGCCTGCTACTCACTAGTGATGGCCGACTGACACCGATGCTCCGATACAAGCTCCAAACTCCAAACTTGAACTGCTACATCAATAAAAATCTTTACATCTCCATCCAACGTGCATAATCACACCCTGCCGTAGTTACACAAGCGCACCCTACCATCTTAGCACATCCTGTTTCCACAAGCGCACCTTCCCCCAACTACTACACTACGCACGTTTATAGAATCAACAGACCGACTAATCAATCAGTCTTTACATCATTCACACAAGCCCTAGTTACACTCATCACATTATTAAGACATTGTTTTGCTGTCTCCTATTTCACCACTAGATGTCACTGAAACGAAGCTTTGAATGAATGAACCCATTTTCAATATAGTTGATGAAGTGGTTCAAAACTGGTTCATTGTTTCATTTGCACATCACAGCTACTCACAAAGACTTTCCTCCCCTATTAAATCTTTAAACCCCGTCTAAAATCCCTATCTATATTTGCTCAGTGCACATTGTGTTGTGAAATTGGATATATCCCCAAACGAAGCTAGGGTACCTGTTAAGGTTGGGTAAAATACACACCAATACCAGGAAATATGCCATCCGATGTAACTGTATAATCTCGCATTGTAGTTTAATGAGCCGTAATAAAAATTTGCTACAAGGACTAACTTTATCATTATAATAAGTTGCCTAATGTTACATAAGGACACTTTTTCCTTTTACAGTCCATGTGGTTCAAAGTTAGCATGAAAACCTTCGAGGCTTCAGCTAAACCGATGAAAACGTACCTGTAAAATCTTATTTCCGACCCTTTGACAAACTTATTGTTGCACCCTATTGCCGCACAAATGACGGGCATGATGTCCTTCTAGTCAAAACTGTGCGATAATGGAGAAATTTGCGCTAAAAATAAAAAAATAAAAACGCAAAAAGGAGGGGTTTGCGATATGTGATTGTTTTTTGTTAGACTTCTTCCTCGGCGAAAATAAAATGTATACCCGCTTCAACTTCCTGTTTTGCTTTGGGAGAGTCCTCCCTCTGGCGGCGGCTCAGATAATCATTCAGAATATATAGCACAGGACAGTATTTCCTCATCGCATTTGGAGCTAGTATAATAAATTTTTAACTATCCAAATATTTCAATACTTCTAAATGATACATTTGTGTGCTGAAGCGTTGTCAGTATGAAATCATCATGGCAACAAAGCCAAGAATTTAAACAAAAAACATTAGAATGTTGGCTTTGATGTCTTTGACATCATGATCCTCACACACTTTAGTACAGTAGTGTAAACAGTTCTCACTACTGAACTACTTGCACTACAGGTTGGGTGAATTTAAAACATCTTACTGGTATTGCCAGTTCTATACCAGTTACTCTTAAGTTGGGTGAACTTAAATCAATTTACTAGTATATCTGGAAACATTTAACTACAAAAATGTCTTTACTGGAGCTAAAAAAGGGTGCAACATTCTTCTGCAAGTCTGGACAATATGTTATACAGGATTTCATCGGAGAAGGAAGTTTTGGCAAAGTTGCCAAGTGTTTGAACCTCCTAAATAATGAGACTGTAGCCATCAAAATCCACAAAAGCCATCTCAGCAATGCTGACATTCATCAGGAAGTGGAGATGCTGCAAGTACTCAGCGCTCTCAACCCGGACAAAAACAACTTGGTGAAATTCAAAGATTCCTTTGATTGTGAAAACTGCTATTGTCTGGCCTTTGAAATGCTAGACAAGAGTCTATGGGATCTGATGAAAGCCAGAAGCTGGAAGCCTCTGACGCTTAATGAAATCCGCCCGATCACCCAGCAAATGCTAATAGCATTTAATGCCCTGAAAGGTCGTGGCATTATACATACAGATGTGAAAGTGGACAACATCATGCTTGTGAATCACCAGGATCAGCCCTTCAAGGTGAAATTAATTGATTTTGG
>NW_018128003.1:985796-986092 GCF_001952655.1 Monopterus albus
ATTTATCCACTCTTCATCATGGTGAAGTTTCAGCTTGGACTGAAATGGAGGGGGAGTCAATTCCTGGTGTGTTCGCTGAGGACAACTGGGCAGAACCTTCTCGTTAGAATGTTAATGAATAAAGCAAAACTAATAAAGCTTTAATGATCATTCAGTCAGATTCTCTATGTTATTGCTGTTTTTCCATTAGAAATAATTTTATAAGGACACGACAGAATGAAAGAATTACAGGTTATACATGATCTAATATAGTATTAGATTAGATTAGAGTACAGTGTGCAAAGGCATAACAGTGT